>NC_135552.1:27272180-27514680 GCF_964340395.1 Glandiceps talaboti
AAAGGTAATTTAATTTGCCAATAATATTGTGATCTGCAAAATATGTTAGCTTGAACTTGTCAAATCGACTTGAACTTATTCATAATTGACATGGTTGCTATTTTTGTCAGACCTGCTTAGAGTTGAAGAGATGTGCAATGATAACCTAACCCAAACATATTGTTTACATGTATACTCGCCCGTACGCCAGCGCTGACCACCGCCTTGAGACACAAACATTTTTAGAAACCGTTCAACGTTCGATGATAAGCTTCTTTTTTTTTTTAAATGTATAAACTGACAATGCTTCTGTAACATAACAACGTGAACTGCTCTAATATATAGTCGGCACTTTCAAAAGCTGAATACATGTACTAATACTACCAAACCAGAGTGACTATAGAGTTTCAATTTGGCAGCACGAACGATGTTTTTGATGTCTCGCACATTTTGTTGGTACAAATGTACAAATTAGCCTAGTACATAAAACAAAATACAGACTGATAAGAAGCAAACATATCAAATGATACATTTGATCAAATCAACATCACTGTCGGATGACATAAGGAAGATTCAAACAAAACTGTTTATTTGTGTTCACCATGAATGTAATATTTCATGAGCATCAAAATCCACATAAGAAACCAGCACCCCATCTATAAAACGCCCACCACCACTCTCGTCAGAACCTTCCAGTTTAGTTATAGTCCCTGGTGGACCAATTTTGGAAGTGAAGACTACAAGGTACAAGGTACAACTTACAAGGTACAAATAAATGTGCGCTATCAGTGTCGGAATATTATTTGTGTAATTGCAAAAATATGTTGTGTGAGACGTAAAAAAAACATCGTGCGACCTAATTGAAACTCCATAGTCACTTTGGTTTGTAGTAAGTACTTGGTTTACCTAATATGTATCCGTGTGAACAAGTTTCCTGTACGGCAACCGAGGAGGCTCATATATGATATCACAAATCAATTTTGATTTTAAAAACGAAAAAAAAGGACGAAAAATAGGAGAAACTTGAAAAAAAGTTTTATTTCACATCATTTGGCAGTTTAAAAAAAGTTTGTTTCATATCAATTTGCATTGCGTTTTGAATTTTTTTAAATGAAGAAAAATAGAAAAATAATAAAATGAAAAAGTTTATTTCACTTCAATTGTCAGTTTAAAAAAAGAAAAAAGTTTGTTTCGTATCAATTTGCAGCTTGCAAGTTATAGAAGCACAGTAATGTATTTTGAATTTGATAATAATACCAAGACAAATTTCTGGGCTATAGTTTAATTGATACATAAACAATAAGATTAGAACTCTTATAAATCCTTCTGTAATACACGCTAATATATGCTAATATATGCTAATATATGCTAATTATCTTACTTTGCATACATGAAATGGTAAATGTAAACTAATTATAAAAATTATGTACATGAAATGGCAAATTATCCTTGTTATCTTAATTGGTATGCATGGATTTTCATGAAAATTCACAATCACTAATCCAAATAATTGGAGCAAATGTTACTCCGCTCCATAGGCATAAAAATTGAAACATAAACATTTTAAGAGACGTGCAAAATATTCTTTCAAGCTTGTCAATAATACTAATTATTGTTCATGTATTCATACCATGCATTCATTGTTGTTTTAGTTTATCATTGTAAACACTTTTCCTACCATAAAAAACTTATTTTCTTGAGAAACATATTTGTCATATTCTGATAAAAATTAATATTGAAATGTACAGAAATATACGAATGCTTGAGAATATAGCACATTTAATTTTATATGAGTGTATCCCATTGATGAACATGTGAAAAACAAATGATTTCATGTAGGAAGTCTCTTCAGCGTTGTTGGACTGAAATAGCATGCCTATAGCGAATCTAAGTTTGAGAAAATGATTTGAGAAATTCCTGAGAACTTTTCATATATATATATATATATATATATATATATATATATATATATATATATATATATATATATATATATATATATATATATATATATATATATATAAAGCGAACAGTTGGCTAGATATTGTTGTACCTCATGATCAGAAGCGTCCGTGTAACAAATTTTCTGCCATTAAAATAAATCCTTCCTAAATATCAAAATATGCTAATTTATATAATTGATATGCATGCATATCAGGCCAAAGGTTACCGCACTTTGTTTAACCTAAACGCTGTATGTCTAAAGCAAATTTCACCGATATAACATTAACTTTCCTCACGGGAAGCTAAAACTAATTTTTAAACCCTCACCCATCCACAGACAGACAGACAGACAGACAGACAGACAGACAGACAGACAGACAGACAGACAGACAGACAGACAGACAGACAGACGCACGCGCGCGCGCGCGCACGCACACACACACACACACACACACACACACACACACACACACACACACACACACACACACACACACACACACACACACTTATCCGATCCCAGGGCACCCAGAAATCGAAAATGTATCAAACAATAACACACAAAATAAGCAAACTTTTTCGTGCTTTTGTTCGAAATTTTGTATCGATTTTAAGTCGAAAGTAGATTTATTAATTCAATGATTGATTTATCACCCCGTAACATAAGCCTATCTTAAAGATATCGAAATAATAGGAATGACGTAATTTTATACCAAAAATATTATTTATGTTCATACTTACGTAGTATGAAAAATAGATTGATTGAATTAATGACCCAAACTAATACATTCCTGGGAATATCTTTCCACTATTCAAACGATGATTAGTGAATAATTCAAATCTATCAGGACAAATGGAAAGCTTTTTGATGCATTGTATCTTCGGTTGTTTGGTGATCTGACGTGGGTGGATATCCCGGCGGTGGCAGTCCCTGGATGGGTGGGTACCCATGCTTATTAGCGAAATTTCAAATGTACCCCTTGTCACGGAATATTTCAATGAAAAACACCCCTTTTTTTAGTGAACCTGGGAGAAAATCACTGAAAAAACATCCCCTTATTTCCGAAATCCGGAAGGTTTTACCTTCATGGACACGTACCTAATCCATACACTGCACGTACCAAGAGAGTAGAAAAAGGGCATCTCACCCCTATTCTCGGAGGGTGATCTGAAAAAGCGCCCTTTTGTACGATTCCACGGACCTAGATGGCCGACGAAAAACACCCTCTTTTCCGTGAAATTTGTAACAAGCATGCGTACCCTCTTCGTCTGGGACTGCCACCACCGGGGTGGAAATCAGCAACGTTATGATATCCATCTAAATTACTTGATGAGACATTTCATTTTAATATTGCGGAACACTTTCTCTACAAAGCAAACGTTAACGGTTTTATGTGTGCATGTAGGCAATATACTGTTTTATGTCTGTAGCATGTAGCCAATATACTGATGTTACTTTAATATTATTACTTGTTGTAATGACCATCATTTTTTTATGTTTCAATAATCACCAAAAGCAGCGAAAATTAACGAGGAATGTTAGAGATTATGACCTATAGCTGAAGACTCTTAACTTATTTACCGTAACCTAGCAACATACCATTTGCTTGTATTATACAACAAGGCGGAGTTAATGTTTTCGGTTTGGCGTTTGATTGACAGATGCTCTTGGCCATTTCAACACGGCATGAATATTTTGTTCGTCCTCATATCGGCAGATACATTCAAAGTGGTGAAAGTGGTTACAAAAACACCTAACAACAACAACAACAACAACAACAACAACAACAACAACAACAACAACAACAACAACAACAACAATAACAACCAGATTTAAACTGAATGCCTCCCGTAAGGGAATCACTAATTATGCAAATTACTCATTAAAGGTAAAAGTTGTATCAACAAAGTTCATAGGACAGGAGCGTATTATTATGGTTGGTATATGTACCATATTATAATTATATGAAATTTTTAAGATACAGCCTAGTTACCTAAAATCGTTAATTGTGCAAATTTTTAATTAAAACTGTAAGCTATATCAACAAATTTTATAGAACGTACCCGCTTTGTTATTATGTACTAAATGATATTGAAATTCACGTATGCATTCTTCAGATACATCCTAATTACTGAAAATAACTGATTATGCAAATATTAATTATCCCGTACCCTTACGGGAGGTAAAAACAATGACAATTTAGTATTAGAACAGTTGTATAGATAAAACTTAAAGTGACGTCATATTTATGTATCTATGATGCAAAATACATGATCAGCAAAAGGTAAACTTACAGCCGTCATTATCTTTCAATGAAAGGCGAGATATTTATATTGTATGCAGAATATTATAAACCAGCATATTATATATATATATATATATATATATATATATATATATATATATATATATATATAGTTTACGCTCTGCCACTGCGGTATAGAGCACTGTCTTAGCAGATTGATACTCACCGAGTATATATATATATATATATATATATATATATATATATATATATATATATATATATATATATATATATATATATATATATTACGCTCTGCCACTGCGGTATAGAGCACTGTCTTAGCAGATTGATACTCACCGAGTTATATATATATATATATATATATATATATATATATATATATATATATATATATATATATATATATATATATATATATATATATATATATGTATGTAAGTATATTATAAGCAATACTTTTTATGAACATGTTCAGAATATTAATGTCAATTGAAGCTCGCGGGTGAAGATGAAGAATTTAATTCATATTTATATATATTCTACGCAACAAAATGTAGGGAGACTTAAAAGGGAAGATATGTAATGTTAGTCACTCTGTAAAATACGACGGTGGAGCCGCCCTCTCAGGAATTCAGCACTCATAGAGAACGTAAAGTACAACGGTGGAGCCGCCCTACCAGGAATTCAGCACTCATAGAGAATGTAAAGTACAACGGTGGAGCCGCCCTACCAGGAATTCAGCACCCATAGACTCGGAGAATGTAAAGTACAACGTTAGAGCCGCCCTACCAGGAATTCAGCACTCATAGAGAATGTAAAGTACAACGTTGGAGCCGCCCTACCAGGATTCAGCACTCATAGAGACATGGTTAAATGACGTCAATTATTATTATCATCATCATAATATTACGCTTGGTGATATTTTTGTTGACAACAAGGATAAAGATTATATATTCAGTTTACTAGGCACTCTGACTAGAAAGTTGTTACCCGCATTTTACGACCTACAAGTCTTGAGCAATGGTTTATTACCATAATCGACTTACTAAAGCGACTCTTGCAGGCGCCAGGGTTTTCCAGAAAATGATGAAACAGCACAGCTTTATGTGGAATTACAAAGCAGCCGCTAGCTGTGTCATTAAAACGGAGAGTTTAAAAACCTTTGAAAATGGACGAGTACGTTTTCACATAAACATGTAAAGTAAAATACATGCGTGGGCTGATGTGAGATACGTGGAAGTCGTATACAACGCGTACATATAGAATCTCTGATGACGAAGCAGATTTTTATTTTTAAAAAGCGCATAGTATCTTTTAGCAGTAAATATGCATGTAAAATGTGAAAACGACAAATCTGGACATTTTGAATCATAAATGATAACTTCACTTCGGGAAATTTAGTGATGGAGTTAAAAACTGAGTCGTCAGTGTGATCTGTAAGCGTTCAATGTCGACTTCTCATCTGTCTCTGTTTTCCGTCTTCAGAGTTTAGTACATGTCTTGATTGCAAACGTACTTCGTAAAACATTAGTCTTTTTATGCAGTTTTAATTTCTATTCAAAAATTGTAGGAGCGGCCAAATAAAAACCAGGCCTGTGAAAATGATGTAGAATTTACAGATTCGAATCATAAGCGTAAAACAGGGGTCTTATACAGGGTTTTATTTCGATAATAACTTTTTCGGATCGCCATTGGTCGCCATTTAGCTAGCTAATTTTCCTCTCAAGTGATTTGTTTATGGTTGACCAATACATGTACATGAAAGGCATGCAGACAAACTGATATGTCCTACGATCTATGATTCTGTAATGTTTGTCATCTTACTAGCCTGGACATTTGTTTTGGCATTACTATCTCAAGCACACCTTGAGCTTCTTGATTTAGAACACCAAAACAAGTCTCTCGGCTACCCGTCTTATAAACCGACTGAAAACAGACACCAAAAGAATGCCAACCACTTAAAAGTTCACAAACATACTTCCACTCCACATCGACCATCACAAGAACAAAACCTTCTATATAGTTCAAATTGAAATCTTTATTTTACAATTTAAAACTCAACTTTTGGAAAGAAGAGAACCAAATTACTGAATGGTACACTTATGAAGGTGTCCCAGAACATTTAATTACTGAATACTGAATGTTCCACAATGTATAAAGACAATGCCTAGTAGTGGCTATCTTTGTATCTTATACAGCCAGTGTTGTACTTCAACATCTACATTTGATTTATTTTGGCAAACTACTTTTATTGTGGCAGACTCAAACTGACATGACATACTCTGTAGAAATGGGCATAAAATCTAAATAAACTTACAGACTCTTCCATCTCCCAAACTACTAGTATTGTTAAAAAAATCACCCAAAATGCCCCTCCCAACCATGAAAAATGCCACTGCATTTGCCTATGTGATAATAAAATATTCTTGAGAATAAAATAGTAGTGCATAAAGTTGTCAAACTCAGAGATTATGCACAAAGAACGTCTGTGTGATCAGATGTATGCAATTATTTGTTCCGGTTGTGCATGCCGGTAGCTTGGCTGTCAGTCAAATAGCGCCCTCTACGGTAGATTTTAATAAACTGCCGTTGATGACTAGCGTCACCTAGTGGCACAATACACAAAGTATAAAGGTCTTATTTCATAAGAGAGTTAGCTTTCTGACTTATAAATGGACATCACATTTAGTAAAATCTAATTTACTCTTGATAACAAATATTCGCCATCCATGTATCTGCAGCCTTTAAAAATGCATGCATATCATGTGCTTATCACAAAGGTGTTAATGGTACATCACACAGAAACTTGACAAATATCTCAATATAGGCAAACTAGCTCTCATGTTTATGGTATATTGGTGATTATGTTGACCCAGTTGAGAAGGGAGCTCCTATCCCAAATTAAAAAATAAATAAACCCTTGCACACAAAATTACTGTTATCCCTGTTTGGGAAAATAGAGAAAATACAAAGTGGTCTTAAAAAATAGTACACATGAAAAATTATCTTTCCTGCAAAATAAAACAAGACAAATTTTCTCAACAAAACTCTATATTTGCTACAAATCTACCCTGTACTGGCTTGCCCATGGCTTCACATATGCAAACAGCAATCCTAGGCACAGACTGTCAGATATGCCATATTATGCTCCACCCTCACTACCCTGCTTGATGTGTGAGGGCGCCATACACAGCATACCTTACAGACTATCCCCAGGTGATAAAGCTAACAAAATATTAACATAAAGTAGTACTCTAAAAAAAAAAGTCATTCTGCCTTGTGACACTTGCTATATAAAAGTAAAACAACACACAAATAAAATATTTGTTAAAAAGTAAACATTTTGTTCAGAAATTAACACAATAGTAAGTTTTAGCAAAAAATGGCAGGCAACTATTTCAGACTAAGTTTTTTGTACTTTTGAGTTTGCTAAAACAAAATGCATCAAAATAAAACTGGATAAAACTAAAAACTCAGCAAATCTTAAACTCTGCATTTTTTTATGCATTTGTATGTTTATATGATTAATTTGTAATTTGTAATGTAAAATTCATGAAAAATATAAAAGATGCTATACTGTTTATAGACTGGGTGAAACCATCATCTGATGTGCTAGGGTGAAGGAGTGTCTCAGAGGTTATTCAGCTTTCCCTATTGATGCCTGGCCAACTTTTTTTCTTGTGTAAATTTGACATTTACATGTACTCTAATTGGATATCATAACTTTGTATGCTAGGAATGCAATGAAAATACAAGTGGGGTGGTGTTTGATGTCGCCAATATAACAATATCTTAGATGTGCCTCCAAGGTGCCGGCATACCTCTGCTTATTAAAAATGCAATGAAAATACATATCAGAGTTTCTTTCTAGTCAGTCAGAGGATCTTAGATGTGCCAAACTATATTATAAATCAACAATTTCACATCACATCACTGGTGTTATTACGGATCTCTTCACTATTGAAATTGTTACCACAGATGTCTACATATTTAAATAAAGCCATCTATTTACATCATTCCAGATTTACTGGAGTTCATAAGTCAAGGTCAAAGTTCATACACAACTTTGTACTCTGTGAGGATTACTTACCAGTTTAGGGTTGATAGCAACCAACAATAATGAGCGCCAAATTTGACAGATTTCCATGTTAAATATTTTGGCACTTGTGATAGTTTTACTACGGGTAGAAAATTCCTACCTCTAGACACTGATATTTGTACATACAAGTACTCATAACACTGGACCACAACACAATTTCAAAACTGAGAAAAAAGGACTGAAAGTTTGATATTTTTTTAGAATAGTTGGAAAACTTGTACAGATCAGAATTTAACATTACAATGTATTTCAGATAGAATTGGTTTTAGAGCATTTAAAGAATTCACACATGCAGTTTAGAAAGGGACAATTTTGAAAATGATTCTTTACAGTAAGAAGTTTGAATCACAATCACACATCATATTAAGAATTATAATGCATCTCTGATTGAACACCACAGGTGATATTATACAGGAATACACAGGTGCGGCCATAATGGTTTTCAATCTCAACAAAACTTGACAACACCAAACACAACAAGAAATACTTTATGGAACAGCTCTGAAATGACAAAAATGCAGGTTGTAGTTGTTCAAGTAACAGCCCCCCCCCCCCATTAATTGGGTTGGCAGCAACTGTTCAAGTAATAGCCCCACTTGTCTAGTTGACAATTCCAGTTCAAGTAAATAGCCCTCCATCCAATCTAGTTCCAAGCTTCTTTTCATGCAAGGTCCCATCCCCCTATTTGTTTGGTTGGTAGCTTCTATTCAAGTAATACTCCCAACCACATGTACACATGTACAATTAAATAGCCCCTCCCCCATGGTGCTCTTTTTAAATCTGGCTTATCTTGGTAATGAGTGCTGTACCTATTAAAAGCATTACCACTTCCCATCACCACTAAATCAATTTAATGAAGCAATGACTGGGTTTCTTGGTAGGAATGATTGTGTCGACTCTTTCCAGGACATGTATACATGTATGAAATGGTTGAGTGTATCAAAGCTTTACTATAAACAAGAAGTGCTCTTACGATGAAAGAGTAGCTTTGGATCAATTGGCACAATTTAAATTTTTTTGTGATGTCTTTCATAAAAACACATGAAATTCATAGTTAAAACCTGACATCATTGAGACCAGTAGAAAACTACTAGTGATGGGGGTTTACAGAGCAAGGATCAGTGCCATCACAGTTCAAAGTTCATTACAAATAGTACCCCTAAGTTACTGACTTATAACACAGTGGCTGCTTTATGTAGCATGCCTAAGTTTCTCTTTAATTACAAAGTGGCAGCCTGTCTAAAACTTGACTAAACAAAATACTTCATCTGATTATTGTCAGGATAACTATCTAATTAGACAGCAATGCACACAAATTTGTAAATACTCAGTATATACAACGTTCGATGTTTACATGTAAATGAACATCAAATAGTTTTCTTTGCTTTCAGCCATTCAAATTTACAATGAGCTTGCTGGCTATCTGTCAATGTACAGTTTTGCAATACAATTCAAAAACATTCATCCTTATACTGATGCAATATTTGTATGTGCTGATGTAGCTGCAGTCGGCGACATCATGTCCACTTGAAGTTGAGTCTCTGATGGAGTAGTTGGTAGGTGTGTCTTGGAAGCCATCTTTTTCATTTCTGGTGACAAGTGACTTTGAATGCTTTGTAAATATGCCTGTAATAATAAAAATACAAAATATTGTTAAGCTAGAGACTTTTGAACTGTCCAAAGTTACAACCATCATACTTAATTTGGTTCATTTGCATGACGTCTGAGTTTTGGGGAGAAAGTCTTTTGTATTAAAATTGGGTCAATTTCTGCTCAGTACAAGTTTTGTTTGAGAATCCCTACATGTTTACTGGCTAGGTGGTTTTAGCACATCCAAACAGTGCACAGCAAAATGCAAAGGACTGGAGGATGAGATATCTCAGACACTAGCAAATGGAGCAGATTGGATGGAGAAAGAGAAACATATATTATACAAAGTGATACACTCTTATGAGGACATATTTTCAATCAATGGAGAAATAGGTCTGACAAACAGGATTGAACACCACAGAATCAGTTTTAGGATGCAACCCTGGTGTGCACCTGTTGTACTTGAATGCAACATAATTCTCATCAATACTGCCCTCTACGTTATAATCTGTTTACTGACCTGTGACACAATATCACCGTTATATCTCCTGACTTTGTACAAATATCTGTACTTTCGATGCTTAGTTTGCTGAGCTTCTCTCTGTCGGATTTTGGCAAGTTCCACACGTTTCTTTTTGGGACTTCTCACAACAACTGGAAAAGAAATAAAAACTTATAAAGATTCTCTGGTGGGTTTGACATTCTATTGAACCAGAATTGTTTGACACTACATGTACAATACACAACATTACACGTTTACACAAGTAACAAATAATATGAACATTATGATTAAAAGGAAACAAGAAAACAACACAAGAATACTCTGGTTTGTTGGCCAGATGCTGGTGATAAATAAATATAATATTATGAAGAGAAAGCAGGGGAAATAAAAACTTATATTTTTGGTTCATTTTTTATAGGATTTCTCAAGGGATGCAATGATAATTATGAAGTCTATATGTCAAATCAAAATCTATGAAGTACCTATACTGTCACTTCACAAACACTCCACATGGAATTAAATGAACCATTTCACTGTATTTTGCTCTGGTTTGTAGATCATTGGACATGTTGACAGGTGCCACAGACATGGAATGGTGTTTACATTTGTATTCAGCATACATTACAAGGAAGTCAAAATGTAAACATGTTTCAAACTGCAACACAAACTGATACCATGGTAACAAGTGGAATGATAGATTTTAACATGTATCTCTACTTTGTTTGAAAATGAAACCAACATGTCAAAAAAATAGTTTTCTCTTGATCAAATTTCATAATATATTTTGCGAAGTGACGAGTGATTCATCAATTTTTTAGGGTAGTGTTTGTATGTAGTAATTGTCGACAGACAGACAGACAGCCAGACAGTAGTACACTTTGTACAATTATTATAATGAAAACTGTATGCTAGAATAATCATTGCTGAAATAGATTGATAGATAGATATATGTGTTAACAAATAAAGCCTCGTAATTTTTTAATATTAATAATGTCCTTTCTTCTCCAATGAAAACAGAAAATCCCTTGCTTTATTTACAGAATACAAATTACAATATCATACTCGACGTGAAGAGGGGCAATTTTTCATTTTATATGCACACATACTAATTAAAAGTCTACTATACATAATTTCCTGGTACAATTCTAGAAAGGAAAACAAAAAATACATAAATATTAACAGGACTTTTAATACTTGACATCATCAACATAACAGGGAGACAGACAGACAGACAGACAGACAAACAGAGACAGACAGACAGACAGACAGACAGACAGACAGACAGACAAACAGAGACAGACAGACAGACAGACAGACAGACAGACAGACAGACAGACAGACAGACAGACAGACAGACATGTATGCATTCAATCATGCAGAACTAGTCCTAACTACACGTCACATTTTTCTCACACCTGTTTTAACCTTTCCTTTGTCAGCTGGTAAAAATGGCAAACAGCCTGGTATCACATTGAAAAGAGCATAGGAAGAAAAAGCTGGTGGGGACAAAAAAGACACACAGACACACAGAGTGGAGTTAGTAAGTGATGTCCAGTTTTCTCACTGAAAAGCAAGCATGTTAGAGGCGATGTTTTGCAATTGCATATACTATGAAGGAATTCTTTGTGTGTGTGTTGAAGTTTTTCGGTTATATTTCTGTAACTTACAAGTTAGATTGCCATTTTATGGATCTATAATGAAGGACTTAGGTATTTAGGTTTTCTGACAGTTATTAAATATGCCTACACATGAAGTAAGAAGGTAGCCTTTAAATGACGCCCTCTAGAGGCCAAGATTAGAAATGGTGAAAGTAAAGTTATCTTCAAATTTATTGTTGATGATATGAGACATGACATTGACAGTCAAAATGCCACATGCAGGTACATGTACTTCAAGTTCTATTAAAATGAAACACAAATTTGATAGAATCCTTGAAATTGATAGTAGTAATTTGGGATCACAGCATGGCTTTCACATCTGGGAATATAGTTTCAACAGAGGCCACAGAAGGACTTCCCTCCATGCCTTGAACTAAATTTACAAGTACAGCTAAATTAAATATGTACTACAGAAATTTGTAAATGGAGTCACTGATATTACTTTCTGTTTTTCAAATAGAGTTCCTTCACAGTATTTGATGTGATTCAATAGTAGATGCAGTACTGTATAGTGCATCAACACTAAACACATGACATCCATTCTCTTAGTACAGCCTGTAACTTTTGATTTACATGTAAACTATCCACACCATTCTACTCAGGGATAAAGTAACAAATTCAAAATATCTATGAAGCTCCTTTATGACCATTTGTCTTTGATATAACATGAAATCGTTCTTAGTTATATTTCCTAGTCTTGCAGTTTAGCTAAAAATGTGAAAATGGATCAGCTAAAACTTGGAGTCTGCACATGAAATAAATAATCCTTGTTTTCATTTGATTATGGGTAAGTTTTGCAGTATTTTCCATCAATTCACACACAGTTGCCAGGCCAAATAATTGAATGTGGCACAAAGCCTTGAATTTGAAAACTTGGCAAGACATTCTGGTAGTAAGCACTATTTGTGCATGTTGCACCCTCTGAACTGTATACTTTGTTGTGATACTTTTCCTATAACTGCTCTACAAGTGATAATTAGCCATGTACGTTGTAATAGTAATACTAAATAAATACTCAAAAATCAGCACATGACTTCTCTATGATTTTGCAAATTTTTTATTTGTGACATTCATTGCACATTCTGTATGTGACAAAAAAGTTCTTATCAGCAGAGAAAAAATAAAGTTTAGCATAGGTTAGCATAACTACACATTTATGATTGCTAGTATTTTGGCCCTTGACAAATGCACACAAACTAGAGTTTATTGAGCATGGAATACTCTTGAAAAGTGATAGACAATTGCACATGATAGTGCAAGTTAGGGCCTATGGTATATATACAATGTCTGATTAGATGAAATGGTCATTTTAAAAAAATACTTACCATCATGATGGTCATAATTTTTACCAGTGATTTTAAATTGAATCACTACTCCAAATAAAAACAGAATAGGCCAGACAGCTAAAATTATCCAACTAAACCAACACACTGGTTCTGAGTCTGGTTTTGCTGTGAATCGGTCCCACACATATTGCACCATGTAAAACTTTTCAATAAAGAAGTCTGCACTTGTGGTGATCATGGCACCACCAATTAATGACGTTGCAAGTATTGTGCAAGTTTTTTGCCATTGTAGATTGATTAGAGCAAATAGTAGTCCCACTCCAAAGAGTATTCCTATAGGTATCCAGATACTGGTTGGGTGCCAGAATTGCTCCATGGCTACCAGGACAGCGGCAGCCAGGAATAGTCCCATATGGAACCCAGTCATAAACAGCCCTACATACTGCACCAGCATGGTAATCAACCCACATAGGAGTCCTGCCGCCAATGAGATTCCAGCATTAGCCGCCAAATTGAGAACGGCTTCTTCTTGACAGATGGCATACACAAGAATGGAGCCGAAGATAAAACCAACTAGAAACAGCACTGCTTTGAAACATCTGTACCCTGTGAAAATATAATAACATAAGAACTTTATAATCTAAAAATGTTAGCAGGGATTTCCAGTGAAATATTTGGCGCCATTTTTGTTATCCCACCAGTAAATTATAGTCTTGGCCGACGGGAATACAATTCAATCTATTAAGTCAGCAAATAAACATCACAGGCATTCAGTGCTTGTTTTTCTCCTCAATTAGAAACTAATTTGAACATTACTGATAACTAAATGGTCCAGATTTCTTTCCAAACAAGTCATTAAGACCTCTGTAAGTAAAATACACCCGTAGGGACGATGTGAAATATCCCTCTGGAGGACTTCACATTTTCTTAATAAAACCAGAATAACCGTTGTTCACTTTACTAAATCACAATGGAAAAGTAATTTAACACCTATTAGGCTTCCAGTCAGATTTAGTTATCCTTTTACACACATATATGCACACACAATTTTCGTCCTGATTTGAGCATGAAGAAATTATAAATTCATTATTTTATTTGAATCGTACAATTATTGTACAAGTATCGTTATATTTTTTGTGATTAATGATAAAATTCATGTGTGTAGATACATGTATATAGTTGTATGTCTACACTCACTCAAAGTAGGTATTTCATCTGTAGTACTAATAGTATTACATAAATCACCGACTTATTGAGTTCATGACTTTTGACATTTTGGTTACATTCTACATTTATTCATCCCATTAGACTCCAATCAAAAAATGAAAAATATCCATGTATGTATGGGTGTAAGATTAATACAAGTGACTGGTAGCCTAATAGATGTTAAATGACTTTTACGTTCAGTGATTTAGTACAGAACACAACGATTACCCCAGTTTTTTTACTTTGAGTGAGAAAATGTCAAGTCTTTTCAGACAGATGTTTCAGTGTTCTGGGTAGGAAAATAGGTACAGCCAAGTTTCCAAGTCACTTCTCCAGGATACCCAATCAAAATTATGGTATGATATTGATAAAGTATGGACTCCTGTACAAATTTTACCTGCTGAGACTTCCCCTTTCTGTTACCAGGGTTCCCCAATCTCTGCAAACACACTGTTTTTATGTATATACAGACTTTGATTAAAGGAATGGGAATCGTCAGTATACAATACAAAGCATGCCATTATTTGAATCACTGAGGTGTGAAACTAGTCAAAGATTACAGCCATTTTTAAACTAATTTATTACTGATAATATGTATGGGTATAGAATTGATATGATGTACATTTACTGGTTGATTACAACCCCCTCTCCTTTCCTCCCCCCCCCCCCCCACCCCCACCCCCATCGCTCTCCAAGGCCATTTTGTACTGGATTACTACTAATATGTAGAGGTAAAACACACTTGTAAAGATATGGAAAACCACTTAGCACAGACAAGGAATAGTCAGTACACATTATTTGATATCAGTTCAGTTCAGTTCAGTTCAGTTCAGTTCAGTTCAGCTTATTACCACATAGACATATTTAGACTAATGGCTAGTACATAATACATTTATTCATTTGTCATGATGGAATGGGGTGATATATAATGTAAGGAGAAATATATAACAGTCATTATACAAACATCTTGTGCATTAACAAAACGATTCCTTAGATGTACAAATATGTAAGATAAAGATCGTGCCAATGAAAAATTCCCTGTTTTGTTATGTTTGTATTAAAGTAGAGTTTATACATGTATGTGGATAAGTCTTATTTGAGTTGTATTTGTACAAGTACATCTGGTATGCAGCAGCTACATGCAAATTATCATACGTTTTGAGGAATAAATTATAATCCCATATCAATCATACAAGTACAAATTCACAATTCAAGACAGTTACTATACATAAACTATATGGCTACACAAAATAATATGAATTTTTACAGGCCAGTTTTTTGAATAACTATTTCACAATTTGTATAACCATGTGTTTTGTTTTTCATATTGGCTTTGCAGAAAATGACATTACAGATGGCATTCATACTAGTGAGATACTTGAGAATATCAAAGATACATGAACAAATAGAAGTGTTTGAAGAAACAAGTATAATTGCAATATATATCCATTTAGTCCTGGTTGTTGCAACTTTTCAACATGCTAATAATATGTTATTCCTGTACAACCTTATAAGTATATCATCATACAAAGTTTACAGCTGTCAAACTTTTATAAGAAACTGTAGAATTATTTCAGTTGGCCACACATTTACTTGTTGTTAACACCGCTCCCATCCCAACCTATTTTAATCTAGTTGTGTCCATCAAACTAATTTTACAGCTACTTGCTTGGACAGCATGCGGGTATACTGATAAATGCATTTTGGAATGTCAATCTCAGTCACTACTTGGACAGCATGCAGGTCTACTGATAAATGCATTTTGGAATGTCAAATTAAGTCACTACTTGGACAGCATGCAGGTCTACTGATAAATGCATTTTGGAATGTCAATCTCAGTCACTACTTGGACAGCATGTGGGTATACTGATAAATGCATTTTGGAATGTCAATCTCAGTCACTACTTGTACAGCATGCAGGTCTACTGATAAATGCATTTTGGAATGTCAATCTCAGTCACTACTTGTACAGCATGCGGGTCTACTGATAAATGCATTTTGGAATGTCAATCTCAGTCACTACTTGTACAGCATGCGGATCTACTGATAAATGCATTTTGGAATGTCAATCTCAGTCACTACTTGGACAGCATGCAGGTATACTGATAAATGTATTTTGGAATGTCAATCTCAGTCACTACTTGGACAGCATGCAGGTCTACTGATAAATACATTTTGGAATGTCAATCTCAGTCACTACTTGGACAGCATGCAGGTCTACTGATAAAGGCATTTTGGAATGTCAATCTCAGTCTCTACTGTAGTTGTAACATCATTATTTTGGCCATGTACACAATCTGACTAGGTTAACAGTTCTTCCTACTCATACCCTGAGGTCAATCTGAGGTCAATCTTATTTGTGTTACTAGTACAACCCCTGGAGGCATAAACTTTAGATGTTTCGTGACTGAGTTAGTCAAAACAGCATCTGGTTGGTTCTTGATGCTAATTCTCTTGATATTGTAAAACCTCTGACACTATTCGTGTTGACAGGTATGTTAAGTAAGAAGTGAAATGAGGTGTTGAAAGCACAGTTTATTTACCATGGGGGCAAAACATGAGTACTCCCCACCCAATAACATGTATATGTGATTTACAAAAGACAACTCTGGACAACTCTGGAATTCAAGATATCACCAGAGACAGTATTATGACATTAAGGTTAACTGGGCTTGGCTGCCGTGATACACTTTTGATGTTGGTTGCCACAGTCACTTGTGAGCTACTACTTGGGTATTAGGTATATACAAATACTAAAAAATAATGCACTGGAAAAGAGTACATCTTTTCCAATGCAGACACGGGTGACTGTATTTTTTGAATATTCGTAAATGGCTAATAACATTATTATTCTGTATTATGACCATCCTAGAATAGAATATTAGCTCACAAGTGACTGTGTTGGCTTCATATAAACTTTGCTATCACATGGGTCCTGCATTCTGAGGTGTACCATAAATGGTAAGGTCGTTTCCCCTGATGAATGTGTTTATACGATGCAGTCAATACATGTGTATTAAATCAGGAAGCTAGCACTGTACACAATGTACACAGTAAGACTACATCTGGGTTCTATGTTCTCCCTAGACCATTTAGACCATTTTAGCGTAGAGGCATTTGCAAAACATTTTCTGAAAGGTCAAAGATAGAATTTACATAGCTGCACAATATTTGCGTGTTTTGAAAATATCACGGCAATCAGCCCATCTTTTAGTTTTATTGAGTGACTTTATAAACACTTGTACCTACATATACACACTGTCACACACTGTACTGGAATATATGCTAAAAATAAAGGAAAAGATCGGATTCATATGATCACATCAACTCATAGGAATGTCATTTCTCCATACTGAATGAAATTATGCATTTCATTGAAAATCTGTGATATGTGCAAGTATGTTGCTTTAGATATTGTATAATTCCCTTTAACATTGAAATCAATGAGAAAAAGTTTTTCTTTGACAAAGCATTGGTCTCAGAGAAATTCTTGTATCCATGGATGTAGAATGTAAATGTAAACATGTGACTGACTGGAACTTAAATACATACATACACTCTACAAGAGTTCATATGGGAACATAATGGCGATACAGAGTGTTGTATCACTGATCAGTATCTGAAGTTCAGTGTGAAGATTAAGTTTGCCAAGAGGTCATATGAGGTCATACAGACTTCAATATCATTGATTACCGTAGAATCTGAGAATGGTGAAGTTTAAATGTTACTTGAGTTCATATGGGAATTTATACTCACAGAAAATATATATTTGCATATTGTGGTTAGTTTCACCTTTTAAATGCTAGTGACATCATTCCTCTGATGTCATCAATATGTAAATATATGCAATAACTGAAAAGTGTCACATGGTACAATCATACTGACTGATAGACAATTTTATTAGGGTTCACATGAGTCATGGACATATGGTATATTCCCCTAAATGTATATTATGCAATATATGAACTAATGAAATCATGCCACAGATACTAGTACTATGGTCTTTGGTAACACATTTTATGAGAGTTCATTTTATGTCATTATGGTATATTTCACCTGTTAAAATACACGACATCATTCATTGGTATGTAAATACATGCAATAACTATACCATTATAGATACAGAGACTGCTAACAATTTTATTAGGGTTCATTTTAGGTCATTAACATATTAAGGTAATTTCACCTGTTACATTAAATATGACATCATTCACCAGTATGTAAATATACCAGGCTGTATAAACAATTCTGAAGACCTGTCACAGACACTATCAACATGATGGATAAATATTCTGAAAGGTAGCATCTCAATTTGTTGAACTACACACAGATTATCACAAACTACAAGTATCAGACAAGGTAACACTATCTAGGTATGAATATGAAATACTACATTGTTGATTGGGATGGCGTCATGTTGGCGGAGCACTGAATCCCAGCGGAATACATGAAACACATCGATGACTAAGTCCTCAATGAACTCACTTTCAGAACGTGTTCATGGCAAGATGGGAGTAATCTGTGTGTAGTCAGGCAACATTTATTAAAGTTAAATTTGTGAAATTGAGTAATATACCACCATGTAATTGATTACCCTGCAATATTACTGGTAACCAGATATGGTCTGTGAATGGCAAGAGTGAAAGAATTGGGGAATTTACAGTACGAAGATTCATTTACCTTCATTGACAATATTATCAGCAATAAATTACATTTCTACTATTTCTCATCTGAATAGAATTTCAAGATGGAATTTGTACATAATTTATACTATGTAGTCATTCAGTTTTTCCTCAATTAATTTGAAAATTTTAGTCATGTAAAAAATGTAATTGACTGACATGACAATGTTAAATATGTTGTAGACAACACAGTAAAAATAATATTCTGGGTACATATTTTTGTGACGTTTGTATGACAGTAATACATGTCATTATCTATGGTATTTTACAGTGTATACTAGTTGTTATACCTTTTCCCGACAGTGACATAACACTAAAGTCTTCTAAAAACACAAATACAGTTTGTGAGAATGAAGACTTCATGGACTCAGCCTCTCATAATTACAAATGAAAACAATGTTATTTTTGGTACCGAATCCCAAAGCATCACCGATGTCTTGTCAGTATTGCCAAGGTTGTACCATAGACTCTCCACCCTCTGGTGGGTCTATGGTTGTACAGATGCTGATGAGATATCACCGATGTCTTGTCAGTATTACCAAGGTTATACCATAGACTCTCCACCCTCTGGAGGGTCTATGGTTGTACAGATGCTGATGAGATATCAGTGAAAAATTTGGATTCTCTTTCAAAAAAAAAAATTGTTGACTCTATGAATAGAAATGTTAATTTGTAAATACAGTTTGTGATACACATACAGGTATCTCAAGAACAGTAGGTCAAATAATCCATGTAAAACCTAATATCATAGCACTTTTCATTCTGTTTGATTTCCCAAGTGTAGCAAACATTTCTATATATGGTTTAAATATCTACAGCTGCACTCCTTTGTGGAATATCGAGTTCAATATTCTCGAGGCTTGCCCAATTTGTGGATGAGATATCAAATGCTATAAAATCAATCAATTTTCAATGTAGATTCCGTATTTACCCAATGGGATATATGCAGTGGTTGCCCTCTGGGTAATATCCAAATTTACATTTATATCATAAAGTGCATATTGTAAATGACTACAGCAGAGAGTTGTTAATGTTAAAGTACTTCATTGATAATTTGTATTGAATATCTGGCTGGTATTTTGAATATACATATACACTGCAAACCTAAACATTTTTGATAAAGATTTATTTTCACTTATTTTGCTGGTACGCGGTAAACAGAAACATGAAAAGAAGTAATAACTAAAGTGCCAATTTGTACATAAACAGTGCACCAGGCTTTAATAATAGTAACCCATAAACTAGTTTTTGAGAACCAGTTGAATGTAAAATTGCAAAAAATTTCTCATGGTGAAAAGATGTAGATTTATAGTATGTCAAAGGTCAAACTTTTTATAAAATATGTTTAAATTTATCATAATAATTAATACAAACGAAAACAATTCATTTGTTGTTAGTCTAAAATTTAAATGTGATTACGCTAAAAAGTGACATAAGAAACACAATAATTTGTTCCACCCTTTTTGGGTTGAAAGTCCTCGAAGGTTTTAATGTGTTATGTATGACAAGGGAATGAATCATCGTAAGTTACATACATACCACCCACACACCCTGAGTACACAGTGAGTCTATGAGATAGTTAACACCATGTTAACCTCATAATCACACTGTCAATTCTCTTCACATTTCTCAAAATATTTCTAGAAGGCGACAGTCTACTGATGCATGATGGGAACTAACTCACGCTCCTGACTGCGTTTTGGGAAAATTTTATCATGTATTTTTAAATTATGTTATTCAAGATCTCTGACAGATAGGAACATCTTGAAATATGCACTGCAAAAATTCAAAATACAGTATCTACAATTGTAAATACTGATTTTTTTTACATTTGGAAATTATAATTTAAATAAGTTCATTGTCATTGCGATTTTTTTTTGCCAAATTTAGTAAATTATATTTTGTACACAGATACTATTCCTTCCTCACATGAATTCTAGACAAAAGTTTAAAGACGATGGAAAATTTGGGGTCTATAAATCTGTGACAAATTCCGAAAATTCAATACACACACATATTTTTCTCAAATGTCTAAGTAAGAGAATGGGCTGAGAGAAGTCAACTCAGGCAATGGTGGGAGTCCTATGGATTTGAGTGTAATGTTTGCAATCCACTGCATTGATAGTATTTGCTTGTCTGTAAGCGCAAAACACTGTTGAACACAAATAATAAATGTATCTTTTGGACAAATGGGGGAAGGTGTTCACAATGTTTATTACTTTTTATCAAATGTTCCATCACACCATACACTGTCTGTTAGTCTGTTAGAGTTAGTCATGCCGATTCACTAACCTGTGAGTTCATTTACAAATTGACACTATTTCAACTTGAAATAACAAGGTGATGGATATAACACTGTACTGAAAGACAACAGATCTCACCTCATCTAATTCATTTTACTATCTCTCATTGTATATTTCTCTATCACCTCACCTAATTCATTTCATTCTCATTGTATATTTCACTATCATTTTATTGACACTCATCCATTCTCTCTAACAATTGCCATATCAAAAACTTGTTTCCTTCATCAACTTGTGGAGATCTCCTCTGCATATACAGATAGGTTACTTGTACATCTTACTTTGTGTATACTGCAATTCTTGCATTTACTAGATTCTGAAGAAGGCTGGGTGGTTGCTCAGTTCACCTGACAAGTGTTATGTATTGAGAGAAAGCTTGTCAGTTCAACTATCCAGTGTACTATGGTGGTTATGTATTTACAGACCTGATGATGCTATAAATCTTACAAGATCAGAATTAAATAATTATATTTTGGAAACTTTGCTTTGTTAATTTTTTTCTAAATTAAACCAAAATTTTCAACCATATCGCGTCCCAATTACAAGACAAGTGAGCAGAACCATGACATGACAAATATGGCAAACTGGTAGTCCAGAACTTGGCTACTGCCTTGACAACGCTGTTTGCCCTGAATCAAACAGCATTGTCAAACCAGACAGCCAAATCTCTGTGCAAGCAAACTGCAAATTACTTGAATGCATTTTTAGTTGTATGCATTCCCATATTGTCGACTGCAATTCATACAATACTATTTTTTCCAAGAGATCTATATTGCAAACTTTGACATTGAAGATTGTTTGATTTGGCAATGTTGAAGTAGATTTTCTATCGGTGATTGAACTACGGAATGGCAAACTCCAAATGAACCCTATCAGAATTGTACAACTACTCAACGTCTGGTGAAAAAGGACAAATTGATTGAAATTGCAAAACATATGGTGAAACTTACTCTCACATTACATGTGAAATCAAAGCCCAAAATTGTTATCTGACGTGAAATGTATAGCGTGACAAATGTGATGTACTATTCGGCTGAGAATTTGGGGAATTTTACACATTGTACTATAACTTAGTAATTGTGAATTTCAATAGTTTTAGTCACTTTGTAATGTGTGTAAATATTGTCTAAAATTAAATTTAATATTTGATGTAGCTTAGCTCCCACTATGCTATATCAGTTGGTTGCATTGTCAGGATATCTACTAACAAGGAGTGTCCTTGATGTTCTATTAATATTCTTTTCAAAATGTAATGAATCTATAATACCGTTTTAAAGTCTGACTCAGTACGTTCAACAAGATAACCATTTAGATATTATACCCCAACATTTTTCTTCCTTTGGCCATGGAAAATTAGTGACCTAAGGGGTCCTTGTCACTCTGCAGCATTGCTGGATGAGTAGTGACCTAAGGGGTCCTTGTCACTATGCATTGCTGGATGAGTAGTGACAAACACTTTTATGAGTATTTTCTGGCTGAATGAAGTAAAATATTGGGGAATAGTATAATTATACCTCAAGTCATCAAGTTTAATGTATGAAAAATCAGGAAAAATAATGAACGATTTGGATCGTTTTGACTCATATATTGAGCACCACAAAACCAGTGATGTAGACATGGGTTGTCGAGACGGAGAACGACCAGGGTATATAATCCATATTTTCTGTTCAAAGACTATAACTTGGCTTGAGTATGGTATTATGGTTGGTATCCAAGATTTAACACCTTTTCATCGTAGTGTCTTTTGACTTGATCACAAAAAGGACTTTCAAAAAGTTAACACTACCTAAGTTTGTGAGTTTGTGATTACAGTCTACAGATTATTACAAAGTATCTCAATTTCTATGACGGTGTTCAGTATATTTCAGTATATGTTGACATTTTACACTACCTCTTGAGTCTAGCTAACTAAACATTTGTCTTTCTTGACAAAATACAAACATTATGAGTAGACTTGACATACTTAGAACAGTAAACACACTGAGTGTAAATTGACCGTTGATCACAAAATTTAGAACGATACATGTACTTAAACACTAATGAGGTATGTATGGACTTCTAGCCAGTTGAGAGGTCAAGGGTCATTTGTTTATCAAACCACATTCGATAATTTGTTTTGAATCAGGCCAATGACATTCACTAAATTGTTGATTGAAACATTGTTATAATGTCTACAGGTAAATGACCATGAAATTCAGCTTAGCTTGATTGTTTTGGCAAAGGTGTACATTGTACATTTGAACTTGAGCTGTCAATAATGGTATTTTAATACTTTACAATTCATGGCTTGTCTAAAAGTGTGGTGTTGCCTTGACCATTAATTTGGCTAATTTCTCCTTTTGGATGTGACATATTGTCATCGAAATCAAACTATAATATGACAGACAGGTGCATCAATGACCACGATGACTACATGACCAGTTACAAAACTGAGAGAAAGTGATAAAACATACAGTCTAAAGAATCAACATTCCATTATTTTTATGGCCTCATTTTACCTGATGACTTTCTCCTTTTCCCCTTTTAGTAGAGTACATATAGAATTTGTGATCCCTGAGATCTATAAATCTGGTGTCAACCTGTGAAATTCCTCCCTTATAAGATGAAGGCTAGATGGGCTTTTATTTAAACCCAATATTTGAATCCCCCAGTCTTGGATTACTACAATCTTATCTGTCAAGCCATAGGAATTATATATATACCGGTATATCATTGTTTTGTTCTGGACCAACTTTTTCTACAGCTCAGCCAGACAACAATTATTCACAACATTAGCCTCTTAACTACATCCTAATACTGTACCCTTATAGACTTTATTGAAACCATGGGTCAACTAGACTCGAGTCCAGATAGTATCCCATAGTACTGGACAGTGTGACTATAGAATCCTGCAATGTTACCTAAGTTAATCATTTTATTGAAGAATGGGAGCAATTCCCAGCAGAGATTAGCCAAGTCCCTATACGGTATCATTACGATATACACCTTTAGTTAGAGACCACACAGGCATCCAGACTAAGCAGAGATTTACACAAAAAAGAATGAGTAGAAATGAACCAAAACAATGTTGTGAACTATTTCTTGCTTCATGAACTTTAACCTTTAGCTGACCATTACCATTACTGATAATGGAGATTCTATTTCACCCACTTCTACAATGTTATAGCTGTGACAACAATTAATACTCCATGTGATTTGTATAACTTTTTTATTAGAAACCAACATAGAGTGAGCTAGGCAAACAATGACTGTGAACTTTGTTACACTTTGTATTACATGACATAAAAGCAAAACTAATTAACTTTGACAATATTAATCACAATGTTATCGTCCTCATCACGTTGTCATATTGATTTCTTTCTTCACAACTCACCACATCAATTATTACGAGAGTTGCAGAGTGATATGTAATTACAGGGCGTACATTTCCTGGCAACGTACAACATGTTCAAAATCAGGCCAAACATTGTGAAATGCACTGTAGCAATGATCCTACAGCAACAACACTCTGTTTGAGAAAACTGATTACTTGAGAATGTAATTCTGTAGACTAATTCAACTGGAAAACAAAGACATCTGTGTTACTTGAGTGGTTGGAATTTTATGAGGATTTTAATATTCAGACACGCTTATAAAGATGAAGTCACTCATAATAAATGACCTGTTTCCAATCTATACTGTTCTGTTCTCCAATATTAGCATATGGAAGGAAATAAAAAACCCAAGTAATTAGCATGGGTTTCATGCTGTCCTTTATCTACAGTAACTTAAGGAAATGAAATGCCCTCAAGTTAGAAATCCTTAGCTTAAACTATTTTAATTGCTGTTCATATTTGAATGTTAAACATCTGAATGGTTAATTACAGGTTCCACGGTACTACATATACATGGTGTATACTATAAACTGCTATCATTATAACTAGACAGAATGTTTAGCAACTAGACAAACATTTCACCTTTGTCACACATGTAATTTGAATGAAAGGCAAAGTTAAGACAATCCTATATATGGATTTCAATATGTATCAGTAATGAGTATGAAAGAGAGCAAGCTAGCTACAATATTCCCTTTGAAGTCCTGTTTCCATATTCAAACAAAACTGGTGCTCGCCTTAGTTGGACTGATACTTGTTCTGTTTACAAGCCCAGAAATAAAAATACCCACATTTTTGTTTTGTATTAATACATGTGAAGAGCAGTCCAAGGTATGTCAATCATTATCTACTTGTGTTTGCTATTAGAGGGTGCTGAATACATCTAACAAAGTTCCTCTTTTTATTGCCCCCCCCCCCCCCCCCCCCCGAATTATATGGTACAAGGTATGAAAATCTAATACTAGTACTATCAAAGTTCTACTAGATTTCCTCCCTCTGTTACAGTGGTAATATCTTGACTAAAAACACTGACTGTGTGTGTGTGCGTGTGTGTGTTTGTGTGTGTGTGTGTGTGTGTGTGTGTGTGTGTGTGTGTGTGTGTGTGTGTGTGTGTGTGTCTGTCTGTCTGTCTGTCTGTCCGTCCATCCGTCTGTGTGCACACCTGTGTGTATTCACACATATGAAATGATAAACATAAATATACATATGTATATATTTATGAATAAGGTGTAAATTTGCATAATATGCGCAGACATGATTATATGTATATATAGTACATGTATCTCACCATGTATGCATACCCACATGACCCAAAGTCTCTGGGAATGTGGAAATGTATATATGGGTGAATGTGTTCATTCATATGAAATATTGTCAAACGAATGTGCCAGTAGTCTGAATGCGATAAAAATACTTAAAGTATCATATGTACTCACCAAAGAAACAGAAGACGATACCAAACACAAATGCTAAGGCACAGATGACAGCAGGAGCTATGGAGTAAGACGAAAAATCAAGATTTTCACACTTGAGCAGTGGGTTGTTTGGAAACTCTGATGAAGTGTCCTGGTTTTTGGTTGTCATGACAACATCTAATCCATTTTCTGCTGCCATAATTTTGTCTCCTTGTTTGATCCAAGCACAAATGGCTTGGATTGGTATCTATATTACATCGCTACATGCCTGTAGGGAAAACAAAAACAGAGAAAATGGTGGGGTTATGACACTGAATATATTCATACATTTGCAGACCATCTGTACTCTGTACGTGTTTATGACACTGAATATATTCATACATTTGTAGACCATCTGTACTCTGTACATGTTTATGACCACTAAACACCATCCACGGAATCTATTCCATGCTTACACAATGACTTATTTCATGATCTGTCAGTATTTTAAACTTAGCATGTGAAGTAGTTAACAATCTATCTCAGCTTGCCAGGTGTTTTATCCAGGCTCCAATCAACATACGTAATTAAACCTGCACTAGCTGTAAGTGAAGAATCATTTTATTCTAATTATTAAACAAAACAACAATATATTCAATGGAAATTATTAAAATACCAACAAACTAGACATTTTCAATGTCAGCTAGATGTCTGTTTTATCTATAAATAGTATAGTAAAGTTGAAATCATAATTCATGATATTTAGGTGCAGACTAAAAATTAGTTTGATTCATTGTACATATGCATGTATTATGTGTATTGCTACAATGATACTACAGGTGATAGAATACTGTGCAGAGTGTCAATATAATTACAGGTGATAGAATACTGTGCAGAGTGTCAATATAATTACAGGTGATAGAATACTGTGCAGAGTGTCAATATAACTACAGGTGATAGAATACTGTGCAGAGTGTCAATATAATTACAGGTGATAGAATACTGTGCAGAGTGTCAATATAACTACAGGTGATAGAATACTGTGCAGAGTGTCAATATAATTACAGGTGATAGAATACTGTGCAGAGTGTCAATATAATTACAGGTGATAGAATACTGTGCAGAGTGTCAATATAACTACAGGTGATAGAATACTGTGCAGAGTGTCAATATAATTACAGGTGATAGAATACTGTGCAGAGTGTCAATATAATTACAGGTGATAGAATACTGTGCAGAGTGTCAATATAATTACAGGTGATAGAATACTGTGCAGAGTGTCAATATAATTACAGGTGATAGAATACTGTGCAGAGTGTCAATATACAATTCAGCCAATATATCTAATAAACCAGTTTTACAAAAATGTTCAATTGCAGTATGTGCAGCTCTAAGGTGTAGACATTTATGCAAATTAGATGTTACCATAGTACCCAACTTTGTTCCCAAACCTTAGTAAAAGCACTCAGTGTCTGTCCATATTTCATAAACGTATGGCTTTACATACAATGCAAGTTGTCCTTTAAACACAGCACAGACAACCTTCAAATATTATAATATAAATATAATCCATATTCTCCCAAGGTCTTTTACACATCCTATGATTCTCCACCCCCCCCCCCCCACCCCCCCCAAACATCAGTGTTTCAATCCTCTTTCTCCCAACATGTACTCAGATATGTACAAACAAATACCCCTAGGGAGAAAGAAGATTCATAATAATACCATTTTACTTGAAGAAATAAAAGCTGAATAAATCTAAAAGTGGACTTTTGTAGTAAATGAATGTAATGTAATATAAATAAATGAATCTAGTACAGTGAGTAGCCTACAGGCTATTTAATTACCAGTATATCCTTTACTTGAAATAGACAAACCACCTGCTGTGTATCATCATAACTGTGCTATTATTTTAAGTATACAATTCTCAACATATCTCACAAGGGTGGATAGATTCCCAGGAAATTGACATGGTGTACAAAATCAACATGACACAGAGTATTACATATAATTTATGTGACTAGAGAGTAAAGGTTAATCTATTACTTGACATTTAACAACCCTGGGAAACAATCACTTCTAAATACTACTACATCGTGTGTGTTTATTTATAATATATACATGTCTCTAGTCTAGGCTGTAGAATCTATGATAGCTAGTCAGTCTATGCTGTAGAATCTATGATAGCTAGTCAGTCTAGGCTGTAGAATCTATGATTGCTAGTCAGTCTAGGCTGTAGAATCTATGATTGCTAGTCAGTCTAGGCTGTAGAATCTATGATTGCTAGCCAGTCTAGGCTGTAGAATCTATGATTGCTAGTCAGTCTAGGCTGTAGAATCTATGATAGCTAGTCAGTCTAGGCTGTAGAATCTATGATTGCTAGTCAGTCTAGGCTGTAGAATCTATGAATTGATTGCTCGTCAGTCTAGGCTGTAGAATCTATGATTGCTCGTCAGTCTAGGCTGTAGAATCTATGATTGCTAGTCAGTCTAGGCTGTAGAATCTATGATTGCTAGTCAGTCTAGGCTGTAGAATCTATGATTGCTAGTCAGTCTAGGCTGTAGAATCTATGATTGCTAGTCAGTCTAGGCTGTAGAATCTATGACTGCTAGTCAGTCTAGGCTGTAGAATCTATGGTTGCTCGTCAGTCTAGGCTGTAGAATCTATGATTGCTAGTCAGTCTAGGCTGTAGAATCTATGATTGCTAGTCAGTCTAGGCTGTAGAATCTATGATTGCTAGTCTAGGCTGTAGAATCTATGATTGCTAGTCAGTCTAGGCTGTAGAATCTATGATTGCTAGTCTAGGCTGTAGAATCTATGATTGCTAGTCAGTCTAGGCTGTAGAATCTATGATTGCTCGTCAGTCTAGGCTGTAGAATCTATGATTGCTAGTCAGTCTAGGCTGTAGAATCTATGATTGCTAGTCAGTCTAGGCTGTAGAATCTATGATTGCTAGTCAGTCTAGGCTGTAGAATCTATGATTGCTAGTCTAGGCTGTAGAATCTATCATTGCTAGTCAGTCTAGGCTGTAGAATCTATGATAGCTAGTCAGTCTAGGCTGTAGAATCTATGATTGCTAGTCTAGTCTGTAGAATCTATGATTGCTAGTCAGTCTAGGCTGTAGAATCTATGATTGCTAGTCAGTCTAGGCTGTAGAATCTATGATTGCTAGTCTAGGCTGTAGAATCTATGATTGCTAGTCAGTCTAGGCTGTAGAATCTATGATTGCTAGTCAGTCTAGGCTGTAGAATCTATGGTTGCTAGTCAGTCTAGGCTGTAGAATCTATGATAGCTAGCCAGTCTAGGCTGTAGAATCTATGATTACTAGTCAGTCTAGGCTGTAGAATCTATGATTGCTAGTCAGTCTAGGCTGTAGAATCTATGATTGCTAGTCAGTCTAGGCTGTAGAATCTATGATTGCTAGTCAGTCTAGGCTGTAGAATCTATGATTGCTAGTCTAGGCTGTAGAATCTATGATTACTAGCCAGTCTAGGCTGTAGAATCTATGATTGCTAGTCTAGGCTGTAGAATCTATGATTGCTAGTCTAGGCTGTAGAATCTATGATTGCTAGTCTAGGCTGTAGAATCTATGATTGCTAGTCTAGGCTGTAGATTCTATGATTGCTAGTCTAGGCTGTAGATTCTATGATTGCTAGTCAGTCTAGGCTGTAGAATCTATGATTGCTAGTCAGTCTAGGCTGTAGAATCTATGATCGCTAGTCAGTCTAGGCTGTAGAATCTATGATTGCTAGTCAGTCTAGGCTGTAGAATCTATGATTGCTAGTCAGTCTAGGCTGTAGAATCTATGATTGCTAGTCAGTCTAGGCTGTAGAATCTATGATTGCTAGTCAGTCTAGGCTGTAGAATCTATGATTGCTAGTCTAGGCTGTAGAATCTATCATTGCTAGTCAGTCTAGGCTGTAGAATCTATGATTGCTCGTCAGTCTAGGCTGTAGAATCTATGATTGCTAGTCAGTCTAGGCTGTAGAATCTATGACTGCTAGTCAGTCTAGGCTGTAGAATCTATGATCGCTAGTCTAGGCTGTAGAATCTATGATTGCTAGTCAGTCTAGGCTGTAGAATCTATGATCTCTAGTCAGTCTAGGCTGTAGAATCTATGATTGCTAGTCAGTCTAGGCTGTAGAATCTATGATTGCCAAGGTTTTATACATTCCAAGGTAACATATTTCTATGATCCTAAGTAAATTGAATTTCTTTGATGTCTACAAACATGTCATTTTGTATTTTTCTGGTGAAATATAAAATTCAATCATTTATAACCACATTTCTTTCATTAATTAAAATACATACAAATATATTTAAAATTGATTTCTGCTCAAATATGCATTCAGGTAAATTCTAACAAATATATGTTTGGATTGATTTTACATCCTTACAATTCCATAATAAATATTGAATAAATGTGTTGCAGTTGTTGTATACCTGTCAAGTTTCCTGTAGAAATTCAACCACTTTTTGAAGCAAAGTAAGAAGAAAAGGATCTGTATATATTGTTTGACAAATAGATATGGACAATACACATAGTGATTCATTTCATATATACATTTCATTTTTTATAATATCAAATTGAATTCAGAATTTAAAAGTATAGAAGAGAAAGAGCAATTTAAATTTATATTACCATCAAAACAAAAAAAGATTATCATTTCTCTCTGTATGTATCTACACTCATGTAAAAATACATGCACAAAATATACCACTAACATAGCTACCGGTACACTACACACACCTTACATTAGCTTGGTTATTTAGTATTCAGCTATAAATACATTCATAGTGCATAAGTGATTCAGTTTCATTATCGTTCTTGAATTATCTATGTTAAATTGTTTGACTCCTAAGTGCCTATTCCCTTCAGTGTAAAACATCTCTTATGAATATTCATTGTTCAACCATGAATAATCATTTCTACTGCCTCCCATGATGCAATGTGGCCTACAGCAAAGATACCCTATAATGATATTAAAGGCACAAGATCAACTTGATGTTTCTTTGAAATCACGAATAATGGCACTGACTGTCCAGAGCTCATTAGTTTATAAACGTTCCCCTCATACTTCCCCATTGGTGGGGTGGGAGGTGGGGGTAAGGGGATGATGGCTAGTCAAAAGAATAATGTTCTGAAACAGTTACAACTGTAGAATAACCTTGGAATGAATACAAATGTACTCTGCTAACTAACTGCTAGGATATGTATAAATGACAGAATGAGAGGTCTTAGAATAGCCATACCAAAGACTAAAGTAAAAAGTGACTAATATAAATAACATATTTCCTTTCTCTGTTAGCATTTTGATACAATCTTTATAAGATAACTATGAATAAACACAATTTAAAGGTCATACCTTATTAATACCTACCAGTATACATGTCCTGATAATGTTTGTAATATCCTTATGAACACTTGTTTCCCACCTCTCTGTACAATATCTATCACAGTGATCAAACTCTCAAGTCTGACCCTACACATCAGTATCTCATAAAACTACTCATTACAATCCCATCACATCTTGGCAACACAGATCATATTCATATTACCCCTCTGAGGAGATTTACCTGACTTCATTATCTTAAACAGTTTTGATACGTGCCACCATTGATTTCTCAGCCTGTACTCTACAATTAATGTCACTTTCTCATTTCACCTGAGGTTTTGACACAAGATGGCAGACCTGACTATTATAAAGGTGGGGTGCAAGGGTCCTACATAATGAGTACATTCTGAGTTCAATACCTGTTACATAGTATACAGATTTTTTATCAAAATGAAAATACGAAAGCTTCTACAACGATTCATTGAAACATAAACCATAATATTGTTACATTATGGTTGTCAGACCTCACTTGACGTAAAGAATGTCATACTTTTATACCGATCACAAGTATTCATGAAATAACACAATGCAATGCATGGAACAATTAGATTTCAAGGTTAATAGTAATACATTCAAATGAAAGGGAATGATAGAATAACATGATATATGTATCTGTACACATAATGACAGCACAGTACATCATATTATGATTGTGTATAGTAGTTACCCAAACTCTATAAACTGGAAATAACCGTCATCTGTTTCCCTTCCTGTACAAACACCTTGTTGATTTTTTCAGACAGTTTATCGTACACGGTAAAACATAAGCTTCCGAATACAACATGATGGTACCGGTATGAAAACTTCTGGGTCATTGATTATTGATCATGATCCTACACACACCCACCAGTTTCCTGTCTTTCATCAACGGATTACAGCTTTGCACTTGCTCTGTCTTGAGTTTGAAAGAATGCACACAGTCAGTTCTAGACCACTGGACCATACAAGCTTGACTGCTATTTAGATATACTTCTCATGGTTTTCAGTATGTTGAAGCATTCACTTCATCGCCTTCATGCTACAGTTCACTTCATACACACCAACACAGTACTGGTGTATACCACATGTGTATACCCAGAAGACCTACATAACACTGTCACCTATCCTGTCAATGACCCTTTGTGACAATAGACAACCAAATATGCAAATTATGAGATAGACATGTGATGAAGCCATTTCAGTTCAATAGATACAATAACAATAGGATTTAAACCATACATAATAAAGCTTTAGTATTGATGATTTAACTGATTAAACTCTCATGGGAAAGTACTATAAGGTTGTACAAATGGACAGTATATAATAGTGGCAATACACTTTAGAGAGGGGGGAGGGAGGGGGGATGACATGATGAAATTGGGGAACATCTTTCCCTAGTTTATTTACTTTATAAACAAACAATATAGTTAACTTCACATCTACAGTAACAACAAAACATTGGGAGTCCACAAATAAATGTTTAGTTTCACTTGTTCCTCCTCATAATACAAATGTACCATATGATAAATGTTGACAAGTCCATATCTGCAAACATTTCACTCTCACTGTTGAACCATAGACCCAAGGGTCTGTGTTGGTGGGGTTATACTTCCATGGTCTATGCATGAACTAATCTTGTTACAATGGCAGGGGACATGTACCTTTTGTTTTGAAATGATTTACATGTTACAGGCTAATTAACAACTCATCAATTCAAAACACTAAATGCATGTATATCTATGTCAATATTGTGCATACCAAAACAATGTGTTTGAAATTAATTAATTAAAGTGATGACAAAGGGATACTTCATTAATGCCAAAACAATGAGATATACTCATTAACATATTTACTGATTGTTTTGTTTAATTATTAAAACACAGCTATACTAACAATGGGCATCAGAAATATACAAAACCAGTGGTGCATTGAAATTAGGTTTTGCTATTTCTTTTGAAATAATAAGTTTAAGTTCTTTTAGTTGAAATATGTAAACAAGTACTTTTGAAATTTGTTTGCTGAGTTCTTTTTCTTGAAACATGTAAAAAACGCTAATTATATTCAAAATTTACTTGTATGAAGCAATACATACAAAACATGGTCAAATTTATTTTGCTGGTAGTTTTTGTGTAAACACTGACTATGAATGGTACCCATAATTCATCTGGTAACATAGACAAAATTTTACTGCTTGTCTGTTTGACAGTTTCCATTCCCTTGTTCAAATTTGACCATTTGCTGTTTAGATATTAAAGTTATAATCTTGTTTCTAAACTGCCACAATTGTTCTATATTCATCATACATTTGTATATTTATAGATGTACCAAATGAATAATTGGGCACACAGCATTTCTTGTCACCATCCAAGGAAAAAATAAAATATGCCAGTCACAGATCTAGCAAGTAGACAAACCTAACAATAGTCTGGTATTTGTAGAGTTAGCATATGACTGAACTCATGTCAACATTTGATGTAATGAGGTATGGGTGTTTAAGCATATCTGAAGGACATGAGGCCATTGCTGTCTAAGTGATAATTTTGAATATTGAACAAAGGACGTAACACCAACAGTCATTTTATCAACTACAGTAAGTCATGCTGTATTTTAACATCTCAAACTCAAAATATCACCTAAAAAAACCCCACAATGGATTGAAATAACTGCATACAAAATATATATATATATGTGAATATCTTTATGTTGGCACAACATTGTTAGTGAAAATACAGCTATGACTAAAGTGTATTTATATACGACCACATTACTTTCGTATAAGTTATTAAATGTACTGATTCATGCTGAACAATTCAGACTTTATTACATGTAGTTACTCACAACTTATCAGTAAAAGTGATTTTCATACTGGTTTATTTTGGCACAAAGTTTTTTCAACTAAATAAGTTTAGTGCCAAATATATGTGTTCACAATGTACTTCAGTCTTGCCCCAATTTGTTCAATCCTTTCTTAGAGTACATAATCTAGTATAAACCAGACATTTACACATAAACCCATTCAGTGTGTTTTTTTTTATTTAGATTTGGCTGAAAATTGTCTATTATTTACAGTTAAATCTGCCATATTTGTGTTTTTAGAAAAGTCTGTACATTACTACATATCTGAATGAAAATGTTGAAACACAGAACTTCTACCATCACTCAGGTTGAAATACTTATACTAAGAAGTATGGAAACCACAAAACACAGTTAAATTTGCCTGTACATGTACCACTAGCACAACTGTGACTACCGGTATAATTCAGGACTTTTGTCTATTGCTAGTTCTAATATAAAGACATCTGAAAATAATGTATAAATTACATGTACCACTAGCATGACAGTGACTACCGACATCTAGAGATAAAAGTGAAAATAATGTACAAATTACATGTACCTTGAGGATGATGATTGCACCATTTTGGACATTTTCCAATGTTTTTTTTAGACTCCGATGTTCTACCCTGCGCAACACGTGTACCAGAACGATATCACGCCAGCCTCTCAATCTGACTCCAACAAGTGAAGTGATTATAATGGCTAGACTAGCAATGAACAATAGTGTCTAGCTACCACTAATTACCATTCCTAATGAGTAATTTGAGAACTAACTACAAACACTAAATGATTAGACTTCATTAATGTGTTTACCATGTGCATTACTGGGGAATCCATTCCACTCTTCCCAAGAAGGACAACATATAATATGTACAGAGAAACTGAACACCACATCATATATCACATTAAAACACAATCCATCAAAACACAGGAGTACAATATGATCTACTGGCACTGCTGGATTGACAAAACTCTAGTCTCTGTCAACTGCATCACTACTCCTATTGTTATGCAAATATATATCCATACAGCTGACTGAAATGTACATTTTGAATACTGAATTGTGCGATGAAATCACATCAATTTCACGTTTCAAATTTCAAACTCTAGTTTATATCTTCATTATGGATTTCAAGCTGACAGACAAGATAAGGTTCCACATTTCGGTTCCACATTTCCGGTTCTTTTGATCTCTATGGAAGTAAAAGTCATAAGATCAATTTCACAGTGGGAAACGTACATCACTGATGGTTTGATATTTACCCTTTTTTACTTTCATTGTTGAGTATCTTTCATTGATTACACAGGTTTTATGCGACCTGTCATGTCCATTGCACCGAATGATTCATCCTATATTCCTCTCAATATCAGTTAAAAGCTAAGTCTACAATGTACATTGACAATCGAAGACATGAGTTGAAACTGCAATGAACCACAGTTTGTATGTTTGCTGATTATAATTGACACTTCTTTGTGTGAAAGGCATCAGTTTTTGGACGAGTATTGTGTTCATTTCAAAGGCAGCTATTACCCACTTGTCATAATCGCTATGGCAATTACGTTGATCCACAAAGCAATACAATGACCTAGACCGAAACCATTTCACAAGGACACCTCGGCCTCAATAACTAATTTAACCGCTTCTGGCAATTGCAGTCAATCTGAGCACAATAATTCATTTTTTTTATCAAAACACTTTGTATCCGACTTGACAGATTTCTCTACGTACAGATTTTTATCAAACACTTTGTATCTGACTTGACAGATTTCTCTATGTACAGATTGTACAAAGTAGAAGAAATGGATTTTCTCCTTTTCTCTATGAATAGTCTCATAATGCTGTGTAGAGGTGTGATGATTAACGAGAAGAGGTGGTAGTAGGAAGATTAATCTAAATTTTATCTTAAATCCATCTACTGTTCCACCTCTGTAGTATAGGATCAGAGATTAAGCTATAAGGGAGATTAAATCAAAACATCAGATTCTAAGTAGAGACCAGACTTGCCAGCTGTTAGGTCAAATACGACTGCAAAATGGTCGGTAAATTTACATCAAGCCTGTAATTTTGTAGTGTTGTACATCTATGTGTGGTTTTTTGAGACTAAGGAAATAATGACAGTATATCTATGTTGGTGGTTTGTTCAAGAGGTCCACCACATGACAACAAGGATACTGTGGTCATCTGGGAATGTTCCGGAAGTAGGTTAGGACTAAAGTTCCAGTTCAATTTATACGGGAAAGAAGAAAGTCAACATGAAAACATTCACTATCCTTTGTTCCTTTCTATGTTTTACATTAGATATATATTAATTGATCATTTTCCATGAAGACAATAGTCAGATGACAAAGAAGATAAAAGTTGACAAAGTCAATCTGCAACTATCTTTTTTATTTAATGATAACAAAATAAATGGCCTATTGTTTCTTTCCTGAAGCTTACTTTCTGCTGTTAATACTAAATCCAGATTTTTTAGCTCAACTTGTAATTCTGCCTGACTTAATACCCCACCTGTGGATACTAGTATGCCTAATACCATGTACAGAATTTAATGTACATGCAGTTTGACCACACCACATGATGATTTGGTCAGCTTCAATAGCCATCACTTACAAGGCTAATATGGGAATGAGACCACTTCACACTTAAAGTAAGTATCCCCCAGTGTTTAACAAGCTAGTGAAATTTAATTGAAGTTCACCGCACATTCACACCCAAGTACATTTTAGTGTAGTTTGTAACTCAGTGTAATTTCTTTGTGTCTGAGTCTAATATTCTCTACCTGGTTGGTGGGCTCCAAGTATCATTTGGAAACTTTAACATATTTACCTTAGCAGAATGAACTACTTTCAAGCTATAAAAACACAGTCATTAATAATAAGAGTGTCTTTTGAAATGGATAACATCATCCTTGCAGGAAGGAGGGGGGGGGGAGAGGGAAGAGGAATATTGAAAACATTATCCTCAGGGGAAGGGTGGGGGAATATTGAAAACATCATCCTTACAGGAAGGAGGGGTGGGAGAGGGAAGATGACTATTGAAAACATCATCCTTACTGGAGGGAGGGGTGGGGGAGGGAAAGGGAATATTGAAAACATTATCCTCACAGGAGGGAGGGGTGGGGGAATATTGAAAAGTGGTAAGTTTTGAAAATCACAATGCGATACCATGCTGCGTGTGCAATGACTGAGTATAAATACAGATTCTAAATAAAGGTGAACTGATTGGTATTCAATGTGTCATAGTATAAACGTTGTAAAACTACATGCCTTTGCTGCATTATTTTTCATTTCAGCAGCAGCAAAAGTATGTCTTCACTTGCCAGAATGGCCACAGTAATTGGTCAAACTTGCTTGGCGTAGGTCCAATATTGTATAGATGACTAAGTATATCTTCACTTGCCAGAATGGCTACAGTAATTGGTCAAACTTGCTTGGCGTAGGTCCAATATTGTATATATGACTAAGTATGCTACAAGGGATATTTTAAAGCTTTGCCAGAAAGTGAAATGCAATATGTCTTAAATGAAAATCTCTGAGAAAATGTTACCTGCTGCCCTTATACCTGAATACTAGATAATGGGGTTCAATCAGACACAAAAACGGAGGTCAGTCTATTCAACACAGAGTTCAGAAAATAAAATGTGCAGTTAATATGAACAACACTGACATCACAGAAATCATACAAACCATTTGATGACAATTAAAGTTTGCTGTCATAAAGGATGACCTTAGAGAATGTACACCTTATCATTACGATACATGTCATTTCAGTTTGCCGTCATACACAGTGACCTTACAAGTGATCTACATTACAGTTTCCAATACTATAATAACTTGGTATTCTGGGCATGTAAAAAGTAATGGCGCTATAAGAATTACAATGATAACTGTTCTCAGTAACTCTCAGTGTAATTACAGATAACTAGGTATATATTTACAGTATTCATTGTAGGTACTGCGTCAACTATTTATCTTACAGAATGTGTGTTACAGTTGTCTTGTCCACACAGGGGCCTCATTTTTCATCTCAATTCTTCAACAGTTTTAATTCCCTCCATCAGTTTTATTGCAAGTGAGAGTGAGATATCGTTCAATGTAGAATGACGAGTGCTATCTCTATGTACAGCTCATAAAATTTACTTACGTTTATAGAACATTACAAATTTTTATGGTTTTTGCTTTTATTATGTCTAGGCTTTATCCAATGAAACTGTTTTACAAGTGTGTGACCTTTAATGGGGTCATGATAGCTCATAGCAAAATTTGCAAACATTTTTATTTTCAAAACGGTGTTTTTTTTTATGATTGTGACATTATTATACATTATTTACTGAATTCGTCTTTACATGGACATGTTTAATATGTACTTCTATGAGTCAGTGCATAAATGTCACTTTAAGTTTGTAATTTCAAATTTCACAAAATGGAGATGAAAGACATGACGTTTCCATAGAGACAAAGTTTTTACAACGACAACATAAAAGTGAATTTTGATTGATCATTACAAAGTGACAAAGCCTATTATGTGCAAATAAAATTTAAAAGGAATTCACAATTTTAATATCTTTAAATTTTAAAATGCCACTTTTTATATTACATCACAAATAGAATCAATAATATGTGTAATTACTAATAAAGAAATATTGTCTAGTATGTGTAAATACATATTTTTTATGATTTTAATTTTATGTCAGGCAGAATAAATGTGTGTACATTTCACATACCATATATTTCATACTGCCAGAATAACTTTGGATCAAGATGAATGGCACCTCTGAAACAAACAGACATGACTTTCCTTGCCACAAATTGCATTTAATGACTGAAACCAACCATGTATTATCTGTGTATCACAATGATATATGAGTCAAAGAACTGATGCATTAAATAGAGCACATAACTCATCTTAATCATTTTTATGTAGGTCAATTTGATACACTGGATAAGAACATCCGAAATATGGTGTTTAATTTGACAGTGAAGACAAGGACAGCTGCTTTGTTGTTATTGTTGTTGTTGTATTTCAGTAAACCAGGACCACCCAATGCCTTATTTCAAGTCTACCTACAAGCTAGTATATTTTGTTCAAATGGTGGCATTTATCCTTTTATGAAAAAGTCATTAAAATGTACACGTGTTACATTTTCAAGCGGTTAAATTCTAGCTGAAAACAGAAATAAGTTGTGTTGCTTGAAGTTTATGTTCAAGACTTGTGAGGAAATACACTGAAAATCAAAGAAGAAAGGATTGTTTAAATTGTGGTTTATTTTGGTCAAGGAGAGACCACAGCGGCAAAAAATAAATGTCTCCATATCAGAAATTAATACAATGTATTTCATAGTAATATGGCATTTCTTATTACAGAAATATTTATAGACAACTCATATTATATTGTAGAATATTTCATTTTAAGGGAAGTGAAATTTTAACGAATAAAATAATGAGCTGCTTTGTAGTTTATTTTCACATAAAATGTTGATGAAAATGACTTCACTGGGAGACTTTATTTTTGTGGAAAACAGACACAATGATTTGTATTACATAAATTGAAAGTTTAGTCCACACAATGAACATGTTTCCTTCCTATGAAATTATTTTTGTTGTTTTCTTGATATTAATAGAAGGGGCATGCAAGGTAAAAATTATCTTTTGTTAGATGAGCTGGATGAGTTTGATATATACTGTAAGTCTGTATGCACCATAAGTACATGCATATATTAGTACCACAACCTCAATGTGTGTGTGTGTGTGTGTGTGTGTGTGTGTGTGTGTGTGTGTGTGTCTTCCCAGTTTTAGTCTTGTCACCCCCTACTAGTACCATTCTTTCATCTTGTCAAGGGTTATTTGAAGGCCTCACATACAAAAGTTAACATCCTGTCCATTCTGGAGGATATATGAAATATGAAACGCAAAACTCTGATATGAGGAGAGGATTATACCCTTTGCCAGAGTACTAAGATAGATGTGAACTAAAAATATATCCCGTGACCATTCTAATTTAATACTAAGTCAAATTTTAACTGAAAAAGCCATGGATGTAATCTAGCTAGCCACTTCCATCTACTTTATGAGAAAAATATGGACTGAACTTTTAAAAACAATGTGCCCTTGACTTGAGACTAATTTCCCTGAAAAGCACCAACTTTGCAAAATAAAAGCTTGCTGGTCTTTTTGAAGGAATAAAGTACTTTGTGTTCACCATCTTGTTTTCAAGAAAATACAATGTTTTATTTCCCATTGAGATTTTGTATCGAAGGAATATGAATTCCATGTGAGGCATGAAATTATAAGTGGGTAAAAATATTAAGCTCCTGGTCGAATATGAATCCCTTTTCTGACCCCCAACCACTATTACATTCTGATTCCCCTCCATATATTCTACACTTCCATGAATCCTTGTTGTCCTAGCTCTGTAACAGGTCTTTATTAGAGTTAAGATATGTGGAGTGGCATATCCATGTAATGTAGTTTATGACTGACTACACAAACACATTAGATTAAATCATGCATACATTCATACATAATTGTACACTGACATTCAAGTACTACTCAGTTGATACGATAAGGCTTTTCACTTTCAATATCCTCTAAATTTAATGAAGCAGTTAACTGACTGACCTTACCTATATACATGGTGTTGGCTGTGTTTGGTCATGGTTAGGTACTGACTTCTCTACATGTGTTACAAAAGTCATGGTCATTTATTTAGACTGCCTGGGCTGAGAAAAAACTAATTATTTTTTTCTAAATTTGGTTTAAAGAGACCCTTAGCCAGTGTTTTTATTCCATGTATTTATATCATGAAAACTGAAATAATATTTTGATTGGTTGACGGTGAAACATTTTGTTTATGAGAGACAGGCCAATCTATCCAATAAATCAAACTGCCAACTTCAAATGACGAAATATTATGGCGTACCATTAGGAAAGAATTTGTTCTACATGGACAGATTTGTCTAATTTAGTAATAATATTGATGTGTCCTCAGCCTAGAATCCAGTTTTCTCTCTACCATGCCTGACATTTCACTAATGACCGATTACTTTCATAAAGTCACAGCTAGAAAACAGTGTAAATTGTATGGATTTTTAATTCTTCTTGGAGATAATGTCAATAGCATCACCATGTTGGAGATGTACGGTGTAAACAAGATTATCATAGCAACATTGCAGCAATGGGGTAATATAATATTAGGTTTGAGTATATGACCTAAGAGTGAAATGCCAGGCGTGGTAGGAGAAAAGCCAGAGCAAAATCCCCAAATCCCCAGGTTAATCTTCTTTCTCCCTGGAGGGGGTATTTGTTGTGGTACAAGGTGGGAGAAAGAGGATTTTATAAGGAGTCCTGGAATTAAAATTTAACCAATAATAATTAATATACGCTTGGCGGCCGGATTTTGCCAAGTGAACTGTTTCAGCTACAATGTTCTATTAAGTTAGAAAAATGTAATGTACCACCTTAAATTTAGTTGTCAAGATCTGATGTTTAGAGTCTGTTTGCCCTGGACTACTGCTTATTTGGTACAATGGGTAGTCTAGATACAATGTTTAGAAGTCTACATGTACATATGTGCCCTGGACTACTGCTAATTTGAGCCCTGACATTTCATATTCAAATCTTAAAGTCAAAGAGTACATGAACATATGTTACATGATATAAAATAATATCTTGGCTCCCACAAAAACATGCAAATATGAATCCAAGAGATTGAAAACTCAGAAAAATACAAAATGTGTTGATATATAATACACCCTAACATGTTGAACACACCATATCCTGTCTATAGGCTATACATGTAGCTCAGATTTAGTAAGATGCGTAGAAGACTTTCAACTAAATCTAAGCTATTATACGCCTATAGACTGGTTTAGCCCATCCCATCTAATATCTATCAAACTACAATGTACGCATAATGACAATTCAATGACGACAGAATTTGCATCGGTAAATGGCACAATAATCAAACATTACATACTAGTTAGTGATAAAGAACAAGAAAATGAAAAAAATCCTCCATCTGATCCCTTTTCTTACTACTCTAAATAAGAACACGTGTACAATTCAGAGAGTGTGACAAGAGAACTGAAGACTGAAAAATTTGATGAGAGAGTATATTCACGTCACGCAAACCCTGTAGAAGTGCTATTGATCAAACTGTCACAATTGCCAACTGTAGTGATATAGATTCTGCTGATTGAGATATGGTAACAAAGTGTGATGACAACTGGGCATGATGAATGGGAAATCTTCAAGATGCTACTAATGACTGACACATTGAACATGTGCTAGCTTGTTAAATTGATCAAGCACAAATTGTAAATTTACACCCAGCAAATGAAAAATCACACTTTCACGTTTGATTCTGTTCCATTCGGATTCAAAAGCCGACTTCCCACTTTTTCTTTTGATGAATTACAGGTTGTAATTTACTGGTACATTCTGACACAAGAATTAATTTACTGGGACACTGTGATACCAGAATTAATCATTTGCTGTGAGCAAGCCTCATTCTACATGTACATGTACTGTCACTCAATTCCAAGTCTTTGAAAAAACTGAAGAATTGACAATAAATATAACCACCATGTACTGCATAGAAAATCAGACCAATGTATTAATCATGTACATGTATGAATGAAACTTATCCATATCTGCCTTACAACATTTTCAGTTATCATTATTAAAGATCTCTTGGAGAAATGATAGGCATTCTCCCATATTTTCCTTGGCTTTCGTTGTGAAAGTAGAAAAGGCCTATTGAGTACTTTTATTTACTCTGACACTGTACCTTGACAGGCAACACCTGAGGAATATAAATTCCAGATCCCATGATTCCACTTCTTACATCATACACCCTTAGTCTATGATCTTTTCACATTAATCTTGAATACATTTTAAGAACAGTGGGTAAATATGCAAATTTCCATAGTATGCCCTGAGCAATATCTTGCAGTGGGGCATATCTATTAAAGAAAAACCACCACTTGAAGTATTCCTGTTATTGCAAAATCACAGTGTGGAACATGACGGGAATATGTCTTGTAGCTTTATACTAGTTATACAGTCATGTACCTGTACTTTACCATATGCATGCAGTAGTATACCCCAGCCCTACATGTATATGTTGTTCCCTTCAATTTAAAGCTTGCCTGAAGGATTGAATTTGTACAAATACCAAGGGTCAGAAAGTCATCAAAGACAGGTAACATGACAGTATCCTTTGCCTGGGAAAAGAACTTAATATGGTTTCTTGTACTGTTACAGTAATAACCTTATTAACCCAGGGACTGTAAGGTTGCAATGAATTCAGACAGCTAGGAGTGTATTTTACACTCTGAAATTATAGTTTTATACCATGAGTGTCATACATTGACAGTGATGAGATAACCATGTATTAAAGGTTATGGTGTTTCCTTGATCACCTTGCCTAGTTGGTTATTTGTACAGAATACTAATTACAACTAGATGTCATATTATCTTGGTCTTAGATTTACTTAATCCTCTTGTACAGACCAAGCTTTATTACTTTGACAGTCTCATAGTTTCTACATTACTTTACATTGCACATAGAATATTGTATTACAACATGTATAGTTTATGCATTGAACTCTTGCTAATAGTCATACTATCACAATATACAGGGTGGGGGAAGGGTGTTATCTTGTCTTGACAAGTTCTCCATCCCTAACATCCCTAAAATATGCAAATCAATTCATAGTTTTTACATTTTTTGACCAACCCTCTTTTCTTTTACCTCACTTGGACATCACTGATATGATTACTTTTCATTGAACAATCTACCATCTACACACCCCAAGGAACACCGCAGCCACTGAGTTTTACCATATCTATCCAGCTATGTTTGACTTAGTTATATCTACACACACATATATACATACGCACACATATATACATACACACACACACACACACTCATATATTCATTCATACACACACACACGTGCATATGCATACATGTGGTTGCACACAGTTGTTACAACAGACAGACAGACAGATTTTATCATACACTTCTGAACCTTGGGTCATTTGTGCTAAAATAGACTGGTTTTCATAAAAGTTGGTTGAAAATAATATGTACATACGATTGGAGATAAATTTATTAGTTCTATCAATAGTGGAGGAGATATTGCATATACAGGCCTGGGAGATATAAAGTAACAACTGGTCACGTCATAACACGAACACATAGAATGAAAATGATAAGTTTGATTTAATTTCTAACTTGTTGATCTTTTAAAATCAAATTGGCGCATACATGCATCTAATTCATAGCTTTGATTACAAAACTATTAAACACACAAAACTAGCACATTATCTATATTTGGTATATCAGGGAACAAAGTGAAGGTATTTATAAAGGATGGATTTTGTAGATTTTTTTCCAGTCCAGGATTGACCTTTAAACACAGAGCTGGTAGTTTGAGAATGCAACACAGGATATTTCTGTACAATTTACTTGATATGTTATGTAATACTTGTTTGCTTACAATTTCAAGGTTTTATTTAAATGACAACATTATTAATATTTATAGATGTTAATAGGAGAAATACCTGCATTAACATAATTTATGGGTTTTTAAAAAAACACACCAATGGTTAATGGAGAATGCCACTCTTGGGAAAATTTATGTATTTTCATAAACTTCAGGTTCTGGAGTCATTTTATATTTAATGTCATATAAATGTTATGTGATTGCCAAGAGACACCAAATTAAAACTCTATTACACCCCAATTGTTCCCACACTGGTTCATTCCTAAGTGCTTATTACCTTTTAGTAAATGTCATGAACATTCAGTGTTCATCTAATAAATATGTATGTCTGCAATTTAAAGTCCCATACGGCAATGGTCGACCAATGTGATGTGAAATCATGAAATGACTCTCCAGAACCCAAAATTTATGAAAATCCGCTTTGATTTCCAGGAGTGGTGTTCCCCTTTAAATCTGTTATATAAAGGTGCTACTGTACTGTAGATCATACTTTGAATGACATTGACTCTATACAAGACATTTTAGTAGTATTATTTTGAGGTATGACTTATATTCCCTCATCCCACAATACAGACGTACATTGTACAGACACTGCACAGTACAGGCAGTATGTTGATTTATATGTCAAGGGTCATGAAGGGTCACTAAGAGTCATTAAGTATCCCTGGTTGTTTTATAAATACCACTGTACCATAATTTTGACTTGGTATATACTATTAAAATGACAATATTAATTCATCAATGTGAATGGTTTGAAATCACAACGAGGAAGTGAAAGAAAAACAATATTATTATGTCAATCATTGAAACAGAGAAATCTACACACCCTCTTTTATTTATTTATATGTATATATAAAATCACAACAATTATTATCCAAGGCCAAAGACTTTTTAATATACTCTTTTAGAAATATACCTATACTTCAGTATGAATAGAAACAAAAATCCAAATTTTAATCTGTGGCTTGAATTTATTTTCAATGAGAACTTTTTTGACTCTGTTCACCACTGTTTAGTTATTCTGTAAGTAATGGTTCAGTCCATACTACCCAACTGAGAGTTGGATAAACTTTTCATGTGTGTTTCCATTTTCTGCATATCAAGGCTTTCAAAATTGAGTGATAGTTTCAAGAAATTTCAACAGCTTAACCCATGGTTCTATGCTTACTACATCACTTTCTAATTTGATTAAATGTAAATATCCTTGAAATGGCTTCTAAGTTATAGAGTATGAAATTTACAAAATATGAACAGGACTCTTAATTTATGTAAAATAAACTGATTCATGACTTTATTTATGTTGACAAGATTGTGAGTATCGTTCATTTATCTATACTTAGTCTAGTATTAGTAGTAGTTACATGTACAAGTACATCACATAAATTATCTCTAAGACTTTCAATTTAAAGAAAGGTATCGACATGATAGATGATTCAAATTGAAATTCTTGAAATAAAGTGCTGAGGTGTGAAACTTGTTGGAGAGTTACACCGCGCCATTTTTGTTCTCATCTACTACATTGTATGACAAAATAGTGACAATCATGACATTGTCGTACAAAATAGTGACATTCATGGCGCTGCCGTACAAAATAGTGACATTCACGGTGACTTCTTTACAGTACCGTCCAAAACATACCACCACTATCATTGTCATCGCATCAGTACATAAATGGGTTGTTGGTGGCCGAGCAGATAGCTTGTATTCCTCTTACCTCAGCTGCCTGAGTTTAACCCACCAAGCGTTGCATTGACTGGGTTTGATTAAAATTTGACCAGGTCTGTATGTAAGAAGGATGATGCTCAGTTTAACCCTGCCGAACAATGCAAGTTTTCCCCAGGTACTCTGGTTTCTTCCTGCTTCTTCAACACTAGGGTGCTGCTCTTGTCGCGACCATTCAACAAATTTCCAAATTTATTTGGGCGAATAAAGAATTATTATTATTAAATGTATTCTCAATTGTGAGAATGGTATCTAGTAGTTACATGTCCTGTCAGAATGGTATCTAGTAGTTACATGTCCTGTCAGAATGGTATCTAGTAGTTACATGTCCCCATCAAAAGAATCTAAAAACTTCAACCTTGAAATTTGTATACAGTCTCTGTGACATATTGATTTTATTTTCATTAAATCTTCAACAATCAATAACTTCATCTTACAGGCATATCTTGTAACACTGTATCCATCCTATCAATTCTCTTCTCTTTCAAGTTTTACAAATTGCAAGGATACTTTTAATGAGTTTTTTCTTGAAAAGGCTACATGTTCATTTCATGGTTAAACTAATAACCTAAATCAAATCTACAAGAAATGAGTTTCAAATTAAAAGACGCTCTTATAACTGATAATACCACCTGCCTCCTTGAGTCATCATGGATATCTGAATATGATACTTTCTTTTCAAGGAACACTGGCTGTGAGAAGATTTCAGATTTTCAAAGAACACTGGTTGTGAGAAGATTTCAGATTTTCAAAGAACACTGGCTGTGAGAAGATTTCAGATTTTCAAAGAACACTGGTTGTGAGAAGATTTCAGATTTTCAAAGAACACTGGTTGTGAGAAGATTTCAGATTTTCAAAAGAACACTGGTTGTGAGAAGATTTCAGATTTTCAAAGAACACTGGCTGTGAGAAGATTTCAGATTTTCAAAGAACACTGGTTGTGAGAAGATTTCAGATTTTCAAAGAACACTGGTTGTGAGAAGATTTCAGATTTTCAAAGAACACTGGTTAGGAGAAGATTTCAGATTTTCAAAGAACACTGGTTGTGAGAAGATTTCAGATTTTCAAAGAACACTGGTTGTGAGAAGATTTCAGATTTTCAAAGAACACTGGTTGTGAGAAGATTTCAGATTTTCAAAGAACACTGGTTGTGAGAAGATTTCAGATTTTCAAAGAACACTGGTTGTGAGAAGATTTCAGATTTTCAAGGAACACTGGCTGTGAGAAGATTTCAGATTTTCAAAGAACACTGGTTGGGAGAAGATTTCAGATTTTCAAAGAACACTGGTTGGGAGAAGATTTTACAGCTGATGACATTTGTATGCATACATGTAGATGTATTATAACTTGAAGGAAAACAATCACATTCATTTAAAATACAACAAATATTACTACGGAAAGCAAGCTATGTATGTGTTAACTAAGATAGACACAGAGTATAACTATTGTTGTTGCATGTGGTAATATACACTTACAATGTAATGTGCTTCTCACTCTACGTGTGTGTGTGTGTGTGTGTGTGTGTGTGTGTGCGTGTGCGTGTGCGTGTGCGCGTGTGTGTGTGTGTGTGTGTGTGTGTGTGTGTGTGTGTGAGGCCCATTGGAATATAGCCTGGAATCCATGTGGATAGGATTTTTTACATTCGTCTTTCCAGACAGATGTAAAAAAAATCCAATTCTCATGGATTCCAGGCTAACTGGAATAATGTTAGCTGGAAGTTCGATTCCACACTTTTCCTGTTAATTTTATTTCAATGGGCTTCATACTGATACTGCATGCAAAGAGTGATTTGATAGCAGTGTCTTGGTTATGAAGATATATTCACCCAGTAATCAAGATAGTGTGAATACTGAGAGTCCCTGAATGCCACTTAAGAAAAACTTGCTATCACAGACACCACCCTACTGTGAGTGTAATAATATCAGCATCCATTGCTTGCTTATATTAACACGTTTCAATAGTTGTAGTTTGTGTCTGTGTTTATATAGATAGCCAATAGTTGACTTGCCATCTATCACTAAATCTAATCTAACCTAGCAAAATTTTACGTTTCATTTATGAAGCTGAATGTAATTTCACTTGTGACAATACATAGAACTACAAAAATAAGTTACCAGACACACATGCTAAACTTAAAACAATTTTGCTAAAAGTCACAGTCTTATTGGTTGTTCGGCAACGTTCTTCCCTCTGGATCTTACAAACACATGTACTGATAGTGATACATACAGAATAAAGATTGTTAGGGTGTTAGGGTACCCTGGCAAGGTTGAATAGTACATTACCATACAAGTTCATGCATCATAGCACCAACAGCTGAAATTGACATTCCGACATATCACTGTACTTTCTTGTATGAAATAGATGAGGTATGATGGACTTCTATGCTATAAAAATGGATGAAACCAAGCAGAAACGGCAACGAAATAGATGGCTTAGTCTAACACTAGTAGATGCATGTGCCGGAACAAATGTCATTTGAATTCCAATTATTATCTAGGTGTTCATTTACTGGCCTTTCCGTGCATGACACAGATGAAAAAGACGTGATGTAGTTCATGTAGTTATGGTTATTCATCAACTCAACCTAATGACACACAGGTATTACAATTGATCAACACAGACTAGTCCCTTTGAAATTACATTCTAATCACTACACAGCCACGATACAGCCAAATCATTAGATAGCTTAGTGATGCCCTACATACCTTTTTGGAATGTCGTTTCCCCTGTTAAATATGAGTGCTTGGCATACTCAACAACATCATATCTACAAACATTGGCAATTTATGTTTCTTCCCGCCTAGTGTTTTGATTTCCGAACAGCATCAAATGCTGGTTTCAGCAGAACATGTATGGCATACAAATGTATGGACAGACTGACCTTTGAATATGATGACTCTGCATGCACTGTACAGTATGTGTCCTTGTACACTATATCAATACAGTATGTACATTTCCGGCTTTCACATGACCATGAACTGTTATCACAGGTGAGCTATTCCAATGTACTCAACTGACTCACATAAGATACATGTAGACACACTGACGCTAATGAACTGCTCAGCGAATAGAGTACCCCAATAATAAAACTTACTGGCCAGTCACCTAAATACATACTAACATAATGACAAAGAGTTGAATCCACACTTTCACTATGTCATCATCCTCAGATTCCTGCATTCAATACCTTGAGGGCTCTTCAACTGTAGAACATGACATGTACAGCCTTCAGACAACTCAACAACCTGAAATTCAGTAGCTTTGCTATCATCTTGACGTCATTCGGTACAGTGAAGGCCATACTTTACTTTCTAACATGTATAATTCAGTTACTAAGATAGCATCTGGGAAATAGACAGTATAAGTTACAGTCACATGAGGCCAGTTCTTAAATTGAAGCGGGAGTTCAGTAATAATATACGGTGGAAAACTTTCATGGATTTTTCTGAGGGTAAAGGATGTTCTTCAATATGTTCAATTAAGATTTAAATTTCAAATTTCAACATGATGGTTTCCCTTGTGCAATATTTGAATATCACTACATGTACATGTATGTATAATATAAAACACTTCCTGGGTGTAGCTTGACAGGCATGACTTTACTTATTTCATTTCACGTTCATTAATTTTTTCTTCTTCAAATTTTCAACCTCATACACACACACATACATGTACATGTATACACATACATGTACACATACAAACACAAATACACACATATATTACAAATAATTTGTGCAATACATATAATAATTAATAATTTGTATGTATGGATGTATGTATATGACTCAAGACCGAAAAAAAATCTATATATCAATTACATGTATTTTAGACAATAATTGACTGTCCCCATAACACTTTTTGGTAGACTCCAATGCACAAACTCATCAAGGAACCTCCATTTTAAAGAGGAGTATATGTACCGGAGGGGAACCAAGTGGGTCGGGGTACATACTCTTAATTGTATTTCCATCAATTAAAGTAGATGGATAAAGACATTATCTTGCTGGCTCATAGGACATATTAAATTATTGGACAGACGTGGATTTGATGAAAGTAGGTGAAGTACACCATTGTAATCCTGGTAAATGACAAACTCACTACAAAGTACAGAATTAATGATCTGGATATCTTTCTGTTTGCAATAACAAATGACTTCATTAAATCTTTATGACTTGCAGTTATCACGTACGTTTGAATTATTGGAACTATTAATATGCATAATATCTGATAGGCTACTTCATATAAAATTAATACATCTTAGATAATGAGTTTAGTAATGAAGTGAAACATCTTGGATCTGTTTCAAATGTGTACTATGTCATTCAGACTGTTAAAGTATGATTATGAAATGAAAGTATCATTAATATGTACAAATACAGTTACTTTTTTTACTCTATTTTTATTGTTATATTTAACGTACCGACTGACCAACCCATCATTTTGAAGGTGTTACCGGTACAATGAGAAACAAAGATTTAAGTATGGGTGCACTGACCTAATGCTATAGAGTCATAGTCTTGGTAATGGTATTGAGGACCAAGGTAGTGTTTTGATCTGTCTACTACACATGTGTCAGTGATGTCTGTGATTCTTTTCTAATCCTGCCATAGAGGGCATCGATTTAAAAAAAAAAATTTTTGCCACAATGAAGAAATACAAATGTATAGGGTTGATGAAAAACACAGAATTAAGTAAAGCTGCCCTTACCTACAAATATCCAGAAAATAATTTTTTTTAAAACTGGTGCATGTCATAAAGAGACGTGGTTTTATGATGATGATGATGATACAAATTAAGTTTGTAAGTGTACTACATGTATACAGTTTCATAAACAATACACAAAAACCACTGTATCATTACATCATCAATTGTCCAGTTGACTGACAATAATGAGAGAATCAAAGCTCAGAAATACCAATTTTCAGATTTCACTAACACAAGTGCTACAACATTATCATAAGAAAACTACTATTAGTTTTGAGTACATTTACCTATGGATCTGAGTGATAGTAAATGACATTTCCTGTAACTTGTAAGGTCAGTTATACATATCAATATATCCTTGACTTCACTTCACTTATGAATAAAACATGGTTTTTGGTTGAAAAGTTCACTTGACTAGAAAATCACTTTGACAAGAAAAGAAGGAAGATCAATAAAGGTCCAAATGTCCATTCTTATGTCTCACATGAGGTCAAGAATTATGTAAATTATAAACAAAGATCCATATTTTCAATCTTGTGTCTCACATAAAGCTATGAATATTGTTAATGACAAATTAAAAAAAAAAATTAAATAGAAACATATCAATGAAGTACATAAAGTGCATCAACTCATTTTATCGTAAAACCTGGTGAATATTGACACTTAGTTCTTCCTAACAATATCATTTGTATAAACAACATGTCCATTTAACTTTTAAACTTAAAGCACTAAATCACGTTGAAGAATTTTACGACTTTAGAGCATAATTTGTTATCCTCAGCATTATCCATATACACAATAAACTTTGTATGTGATTTACAGTTTAACTTCACAACATTATACTATTTGATGAACAACATTGAATATTTTATATATATATAATGTCAAAAAGGAAAGCTATATATAACTTCCATGACTGCACCAGAGATGTGGCTTTTTAAGTTGAGTTATTAAGTAATGTACAAGTATACTTTAATACACATAATTATACCATATTACTCAAGTGAAGTTGAACAAAAAAAATACAGAATTTATACCCTGGTCATTTTAAAGTCACACTAATGTGTGTCTACATCACTGATTCTGCTGTGTTCGAATTATGACTCAAACCATTCAAAATTGCCATTAGTTTCCCAAATTTTTCATTCATATTACTGGGCATGGTATAATGATATTATTTCCCAATATTTTTCTTCATTCAGCAGGTAATACAATGTACTTGTGACCAAAGACTTTTGCCATTTACCTCACCCAGTGACTCGTAGTGACTAAGCTCCTTAAGTCACTCGTATATTCCTTGGCTGAATGAAGAAAAATATTGGGGTATAACATCTAAATGTATACTTTAGTATACATAAATATACATAACAGTCTGTTTAATATGCTGTCATTAAAACTGTGTTTATTTGTTTCTGTGTTTAAATCATCAAAAGGCTGCTCAATGAAAAAGGGTTTATTATTTTAATTCATAAACTTTGAAAATCTTCAAGACTACCACAGAAAAAGTTTACATTCTGGTGATGACTGTCACAGGAGTATGACTATGATTCTGTACGCACTATAAAATTGGCAAGGAGATTTAAAACAGAGATCATTACAGCAAAATCAAATTACTGGCTCCTTTATTTCAAGGATTGATTTTTGAAAAATCAATTCTTTTTAATGCAGAATGACCATTTAATACTCAAATGTTTTCCATTCTAAAACTGTGAAGGTTTTTATTGATTTTGTTCAAATCCAGAAACCACACAAGCAGATAAATGTGATCCCAACATGTCTGTGTAGTAGATTATACAGTACAAATGTGATCCCAACATGTCTGTGTAGTACACTGTACAGTACAAATGTGATCCCAACATGTCTGTGTAGTACACTGTACAGTACAAATGTGATCCCAACATGTCTGTGCAGTAGATTATACAGTACAAATGTGATCCCAACATGTCTGGGTAGTACACTGTACAGTACAAATGTGATCCCAACATGTCTGTGTAGTACACTGTACAGTACAAATGTGATCCCAACATGTCTGTGCAGTACACTGTACAGTACAAATGTGATCCCAACATGTCTGTGCAGTACACTGTACAGTACAAATGTGATCCCAACATGTCTGTGCAGTACACTGTACAGTACAAATGTGATCCCAACATGTCTGTGTAGTACACTGTACAGTACAAATGTGATCCCAACATGTCTGTGCAGTACACTGTACAGTACAAATGTGATCCCAACATGTCTGTGTAGTACACTGTACAGTACAAATGTGATTCCAACATGTCTGTGCAGTACACTGTACAGTACAAATGTGATCCCAACATGTCTGTGCAGTACACTGTACAGTACAAATGTGATCCCAACATGTCTGTAGTACACTGTACAGTACAAATGTGATCCCAACATGTCTGTGTAGTACACTGTACAGTACAAATGTGATCCCAACATGTCTGTGCAGTACACTGTACAGTACAAATGTGATCCCAACATGTCTGTGTAGTACACTATACAGTACAAATGTGATCCCAACATGTCTGTGCAGTACACTGTACAGTACAAATGTACAAACTATGAATGAACTACAAACCCATAGAAACACTAGCTATGTGTGGTCTTAATTTCATCAAGTCTAAAATTGCACTTTTTATGAATCAAATTCAAATATCAATGAATTACAGCCTTGTCCTAAGAACAACTGAACATTAAAATTACTGAGTCTAAATTTGCACTTTTGATGAATTACATGTAGATCCAAAAATGATGTCAAAATTTAAAACATATCTCCAATTGTCTTCTGCATTATGATATATTCAATCACTATACATCAAATTGAGCCTACAAAGTACAAATAACATCCCGAGACTCGTGAGAAGAATTGAAGATTAAAAAAAGAAAATGTCCTCAAGTTAAGGTCGAAACATACAAAAAAAGTAATATTATTATTAATCTCCAAATGACTTGGGGAACATCATGTCTTTATATCACACAGTAAAAAAATAAGCAGTTTAGTTGTTACTTGATCCTGCCATATATGTGTATAATACAAGGATTTATCACAGGATCTAAATATCAAATGAACATGTACCATGGAAACACAACCCAGCAATAATCCAGTCATCTATCTGAGGACTTCATTTGTAGTATATGCTTGCAAATTTAATATTCCATTCTGTCAACTTTCCAACCATGTATAAATGTGATCTGATCATATCAACTTTGACTGACTAGACAGACCTTTTGAAGTGGTACATGTAAGTCAGATGAAATCTCTACACATGTAAACTTACCATTAAATCAGATTATATGCAATTATATTATAATACAAGCAGTATTTAAATTCAGGTCATGACCTCTTCCTCAGTGCATGAGTAACATTATGGGACCCCCTTTTTGTGAGAATGACATTATCTTACACACTGAGCGAATGACATTATCTTACACACTGAGCAACTCGACCAGACTATTTCTGCTGTAAGTACACTGAAATTGATAACTGCTGTCAACTTATACATGATTTGGGGTGATAACATAGCACCTCAGTAACTTATTCAACTTTGAAAGCTAAATATAAATGTAAATATAAAGAAGCACTACTGCACTTGACATGGATTCGGCCATTTTGGATATTTCCTGCATGGGTTTATGGGAAAAAGTCTGTTGATGACACCATATTTACCAGAATCTCTTTATCTTGACACACTGAGTACCTTACATGTACACAACACAAATTTCTTCAAAGAATGAAGAATCCTAAAATCAAAGTCTACAAATATAAAATGTTTTCCTATGCTTTAAAACTGGGAAAAAAAGACTAGACTACTTGACATGTATTAATCTACTTACCAGTACTCACAGCAAATCAACATTAGGTAAAACCAAATTCATCAATTTATGTTGTATGTAGCTACTATGTACTTGTGTTGAACATTTGGCATTATATGTACAGGGGTACTGTGTGGGTTATATGTACAGGGGTACTGTGTGGGTTATATGTACAGGGGTACTGTGTGGGTTATATGTACAGGGGTACTGTGTGGGTTATATGTACAGGGGTACTGTGTGGGTTATATGTACAGGGGTACTGTGTGGGTTATATGTACAGGGGTACTGTGTGGGTTATATGTACAGGGGTACTGTGTGGGTTATATGTACAGGGGTACTGTGTGGGTTATATGTACAGGGGTACTGTGTGGGTTATATGTACAGGGGTACTGTGTGGGTTATATGTACAGGGGTACTGTGTGGGTTATATGTACAGGGGTACTGTGTGGGTAATATGTACAGGGGTACTGTGTGGGTAATATGTACAAGGGTACTGTGTGGGTAATATGTACAGGGGTACTGTGTGGGTTATATGTACAGGGGTACTGTGTGGGTTATATGTACAGGGGTACTGTGTGGGTTATATGTACAGGGGTACTGTGTGGGTTATATGTACAGGGGTACTGTGTGGGTTATATGTACAGGGGTACTGTGTGGGTTATATGTACAGGGGTACTGTGTGGGTTATATGTACAGGGGTACTGTGTGGGTAATATGTACAAGGGTACTGTGTGGGTAATATGTACAGGGGTACTGTGTGGGTAATATGTACAGGGGTACTGTGTGGGTTATATGTACAGGGGTACTGTGTGGGTTATATGTACAGGGGTACTGTGTGGGTAATATGTACAGGGGTACTGTGTGGGTAATATGTACAAGGGTACTGTGTGGGTAATATGTACAGGGGTACTGTGTGGGTTATATGTACAGGGGTACTGTGTGGGTAATATGTACAAGGGTACTGTGTGGGTAATATGTACAGGGGTACTGTGTGGGTAATATGTACAGGGGTACTGTGTGGGTAATACACTCAAGTGATGAAGCCAAAGGCAATTACTACATCACCAGAAAACAAATAATTGTCAGATGTGTTGATGAAAAATAGGATACACACGTACTGAAAATGAAGTTTGTCTAGATTTATTAGACTTCGTAATAATAGAGTCCATAAATCAGAACAATGATAAAACAGAGTGAAACCTTACCTCAAAGTCCTAGTTTGATGCACACTTCTTTCGTTTCCTATACATACATGTACATGGATCTATCAACCATCAGTTCATCAATATAAAGTGTTTTCTAGTCTCTACGGACAGTATCTTCAAACTTCACTCACTCAAGTATCTGTGAAAAGTAGATGAAACCTTCATTTATTTCAATGTACATAAACTTGTAGAGTCTAATCCTGTAGACATGTATTCACAACCATACTACAGAGCTGTTTGATTGGATTTACAGTAAGGAACGATATGTCAAATGTAAATTAAGTGACTCTATATATTTTTCTGAGGTCAAGCTTCTGGTCCCAAGACTTTGCTAAAACCTACCCATGTAGGCCTCTACACATAATCTACAATGTAATAATAACAAGTCTACATACAAGAATGCCCCCTCCCAAAAAAGTAAAACAAACAAAAAAAATAATGAGGGGAGGGGTATACATGTAGAGGAGGAAATGGGGAGGGCTAATAATGATGTGCATCTAACTTTACAATTTAGCATCTTCCCACAACTGACATGGTGATGGTGATGATGATGATGATGGTGATCAAGACAATACATGTACATGGCTGGCACAGACCAAAACCTTTCATGCCATGCCTCAAATCCCTTGGGAATAGACAATCTGACTGCACCCCATCTCCCCTGCAATAAATTCTTCAATCTTGTATGCATACTACCAGGTCCCCATTTATACAGCTGGGTTTACTGTGACAAAACATACATTTAAAATCTTGCTGGATTATTACATTCGGTACAGACTGACCTCCATCGTCTATAAAATTTCAACTCCTTGTCAACTACATTGTACATGGTAACAGACAATCCAAGCTACTCCAGTACTAAATCCTTCACATAACAATCTTGGTACATATACTACCAGGTGCCCATTTAAACTCCTACAAAATGTAGCTTTACTGGGTGCACAACAAATCTTAAAACTTGCCAATGGACTTCATACAAATGTAGCAGCAAGGATTAAACCACTGTCACATGTACATTTGTACATACACCAGCAGTATGTAGCTAAGAAGTAAAATCCCTCTAACCATTCTGCAATCACGACTCATACACTAAATAAGTCAGCAACACACGCAGCCATAATCCTGACAGCCATAATCCTGACTCCAAGCATTGCACAATGATCGTGAATTCTACCCTTTACTTACACTAATCTTTAATAATTACATATTACAACATCTGTTCATATTTTTATTTTATTAGACTACCCCATTAATTGACGTACCCTCTAAGTCTTGTAATTAAAAATCACATTAAAATGAGTTCCAAACACATGTCAGCAGATCAATACAGCTATAATTAAAGAATTATCTCAAAATTAATGTTGTCTGGTCTCCTTTTCAGTTCACTCATCCATATACAATAACGATACATTAAACTAGTAAGTAGAAACACTTTAGTTATCGGCAGTCTCTATTACAAATATCATTATTCTACTGACTTATTTGTAGTTCCTCCAAAGCCAAGACATTCTTTGATATTAAACATTAATGACAAGACAGTTTATTATATTGAAATTTACAAACTGCATGTGACAACCACATAATAAGTGTTTCTATCATTTCTTACAATCAGTTCTTTCCTTTCTAATACCAGATACATTAACAGAATATCAAATTTACAATGTTGGTCATGTTTTAACCATTCCAGACACTTGTTTTCACACGCCTACAAATGTACGCCCCTAGACCTAGTAAGCAAAGGAATTTGTGCTGTATTTTAAATTACCCCCACAAGCTATGTGCTATTAAAATATAATTGAGCTCAGTTATATATTATTTTATCCTACATAACTTGTATACATACCATTATGGTCCAAATCATGTAGCAAGTTGTAATAGGTACCCCTTCAAGGAGCTACCAACTTTAATGCACTTTTTAATTACATGTATCAGTTATGTTTTTAGCATTTTCAAATAATCTACTATTTCCCTGTACTACATGTACAAAAATGTATGTATGTAGTTGTACATTTTAAAACTTTTCACAATATACATGTAATACTATTTCCTCATAATATGTACTACCGAACACGACAGTTTTCTCCCCAGAATCAATGAGAATAGATTACACGGATGGTGGCTATTTTGCATAATATTTTACATATCAATAATATAGTAATTTGCATAGTGATTTACATATTAATTGATAAGGTAATTTGCATAATAATTTACATATCAACAAGCATATGCATGTCTTCAACATGAAAACATACTCTGACATGTTTATACTTATGTATCATATTCATAATCATATTGCCATTCAAAGATTAATATTTAGCTCACGGACAGTAGAACACTTTTGAAGCTTGGCAGAAACTTGCAAAGCATGGCAGCATGGGTGCAGGGTAGCAAGGATGGTGTTACTGTTAGCATAATAATGTGGGAGAACACTACATTTGTATATGGACATCGTACTGGTACATACATGTATTACAGATCATACATAACACATACAAAAATACATGATTTGTACAAAATGTACCTGCATTTACCAAATAACATGCAGACAGACATCATAACCTACAGACTGACAGCTGATACCAGAAACTATAAAGTCTAAACTATATCGGTTTGATAGTCTATCAAATAAAGATACCATTAGACTCAGAAAGTGAAGTCATTAACCGACCAGCCTGATGGTTTTAATGTACACCAGACTATCATTATTTGATATTCATGATGTATTTTACAATGTCATATTTGTGTAGCAGCATGCATAAAGACCAAATGTTGTCTACGGTAAGAATGGACCAGACACAGTAACATATCTGACATCAACAATTTTTACAATCCTGTAACTTTTAATATCAAAGTCTTATTCCATAAAATAATATGAAGATTGCAAACTAAATTGTTTTCATTTTCTATGCTAATAAAATACAACAACAGCTGCAATGTTTGGCTACTGATTGTTCAAAAATAATTTAACCATTCTAAATTTTTTAAAATGAAATACACAAGGTGTTTCCTTTTTAGACCTACATGTATAAACCCAGATGAAGGCTATCTGTGAATAGTCAAAACATTGGTTTGTAATTATACAGCCGTATACAGGTATTGGAACAGTTGTGTACGTCATACAGCATCGTTGCGAAACTTACCCACTGATGTAACTTTCTTGACCAGGTTTTTTATTCTATTGGGACAAGGGTGTCACACAGTAGTTGGACTAATCGCTGTTTCTTTAACAAACTCATACAAGGCTGCTAAGATTTAATAAAGTTGATAAAGTTTCTACATGATTTTAATAATCAGTATTCTAGTCACTGTTTTTAAAAGTATATTGTCATGATTGGATCATTTACAATTGATAGAATGATTTAATTAATTCGTTACTATTACAGTACTAATTATATAAACACACTCTTTACAAAGATAAGTATTTTAGGATAATGACCTTTAACCTTTCAGACCCATGGTTAGGCAGACATTGAGTTATACCATAGAATTAACCATCAAGTTTTGCACTGCTTTCAGCATTTTGTCATTAATTTTACATGTGGAAGGTGAATGATTCACTAACACATCTCTTTAACATGGTCACACCCTATGCACATATTACAACAGGTGTGAACTAATCAATACTACCAAAGCATACTTTCCTGACTACATTATTAAAAACAGTTTTCATATAAAATAAATATGAGTTAGGAAATCTATAAATTGCAGACCACACCCCTACATGTATTATGAATACATATAAAAGACACACCTTAGAACTAATGAGCATCATGTACATTGTAGTAGAGGGCCAAACGTTTCTGAACGCGGAGTAATAATGGGTAAATGGTTAGAGTGGCCAGTTTGGAATCTGCAGGTTGCAGGTCCAAGCCCCATGGCTGCTGTTTGTTTCTGAATGGCTAAAATCCTCGACTGTGCTCCAGTCAACCAAGCTGTATAATTGGGGACCTGGTATAGATTTACATGCTATATCTTTGCTAGGGACAATAATAATCTTGAACCTCACAAAAAAGGCATCAGTCTAAATACAGTTTAATATTATAATCATTATTATTATTATGTGGTCAGGTTAACTGATAGCCCAGAGACTAAGTCTGGCCTTACTACGGTCTCTCTCTAGTTACATGTACATGTATCCAAATTGGTTTGGATACCTGGACATAGTCAGTAAGACAACCACAAGTCTCTGGGGCTACTTGACACACATCTCGGATATAACACATCTTAGAAGTATAGTAACACCATGTGGGTAGGTTTAATAATGGACTAATCCTTGCAAGGAATGGCAACTCTAGCTTTGTGAAAAGTAAATAGCAAATGAACTTTCACTTTTATCAGTACATGTAAACATCAATTGTCTTGAATTACTCTACAAATTCCTTTAAGTTGACAGGAAAAATGTTATCAATAGTAAAATGATGTCCGCTTTCCATCTGAGAATAAATATGGATATCTAATAGTTTCATATAATCGAAGAAGGGATCAACTCACAGCAACCCACTGTTTTCTCATACACACTGTCACAGGAGAAATGTGATCGGTTAGAATAATTGGTTAAATTATGAAAAGTGAACCAGTCATGCAAATAGCCTAGAATCCATACACAGTTTGAAGATGGGGAAGGGGAGGAGAATTTTGTTTCACAATGTAGATTTGAAGGGGGAGGGGGGGTGGGGGGTGGGGGGTGGAGACAGAATTTCTTTTTTCACAACATAGATTTGAAGATGGGGGAGGGGAACAGATTTTATTTCACAATGTAGAATTTCTTAGATTCTTACTTAAAGACCTAGTTCAGATTAGGATTAATTGTAGGTGTGAAAACCAGTTGTGTGGTACAGCTAGAGAAAAATTTGTCCAGAATTAAAGAATGATCCTGTATAAACCCCATGGTTTCAATGATATTAAAGATGACACTATAAATGCAAAACCCTGGACTGAAACCTGGGCCTTTAACAATTTAGCAAACCAACATGAAGACACAATACATGTACATGTAAACTGTCACACAAAATACATGTAGTGATTTTAATGCTGACCCATATCTGCAGAATAATGAGTCCAATTCCAAACAGCTTGAATTTCCAAAATAGTTTCAATCTCAGTGGGTTTTCTCATGGAGACAACTATTCATAGAAAGTATTACTATATATATGTAGTACTGTACAAGTAGTTACAAATGTACTTGTGGCTTGTAATTGTTTAGACATGTTTGAAAAGAAAATTGAAAACATTTATAGCCCTCAGAGACTTGTTCTTTTCACTGTGATCTTGCTGTTGTTTTTGACAGTGTCCAAAACAAGTCGATGATCTCAATATACCATGACTTGTAAATGATGATAGCATGGCATGGGGAGGGAAAACAAATTTGATTGTGACATGGAAATACATGGCAACTGCTGAGTCCTGTTCAAAACCAACCACGACCGATCACTGTGGTGAGTGAGACCCCTGCTGCTAAATTTTCACCAATATGCACTTCAGAATTCAAATATTCAAGTTTTGCAGCAAAACAGCAGCAGTTATTTTGTTCATGTAAACCCAAACCTTAGTATTATCAGTAAAAACTGGGATAATTTTTTTAAATAGAGGTCAAAATGAAGCCAATACAGAATCCAACTATACATGTAGCTGCCAAATATAATGTTACATGTAACTCTACGGGAAAATGAAAAATTGTCAAATTCATTGAAAACAACTTATGTACTCCTTCACAAACCACATTGTTGATCCCTGGAACTCACTATCAAACAATACAGTCACAGCATCAACTATTCACTCATTTTAAACAGTGCCTGGACAATTAATGGAAAAACCTAGATACCAAGTATAATTACAAGGCTAAAATCAAGCAGAGCAGAATTCCAGACCAGTTGGATCTGAAGATATAGGCTGGAAAGCCTGCATTCAGAAAACACCTAAGTAAATCTAAGTAAACTTGGTGAACACCAAATTTCTTTCATTATTTCAAAAGGACCAGGAAAACGCTTTCATATGGCAAAGTTTGAAGAAAAGTGAATAACTTGGATTGTTAGGGAAAAATTGTCCTCAAAGGTGGTTTCAAACTTAATTAAAGTAGGAAGCAAACATATTATAAGAACACACTACATACATAATGTAGTAAAATTAACAATTATGTGATTGGTTCATTATTTTGTAATCAGGGTAGCTGGAATGCAATGGAATTACTTTGAAATTATTTTCTAAATCAATTCAGTGCTACTTATGTGCATGGGTAGCTATTTGTGATGATTAATAAAGAGGTAAAATTGTAATGGATCTAACCTCTGACTTCTTATATGAATGAGAAATGATTGCCGTCTACTAGCATGATGGGAGAATTGATTTATGAGTGAACTTTCTTGGGCAGCCCCATGGGACTTGTTAAACCTTGCTCCCATTAGGGAACATTACATATTTATCTTATACCAGCAAATCACCCTATGATAGACTTGAGATGAAAAGAGTTAACTTAGATGCCATTGAAATGCATACCAGCCATGCTTTGAAGATAGAAAGTCCCACTTTCTGGAGAATTCCTGAAATTTAGGTCTCTCCGTATGGTTCTCATCAACACAGTTGGAGCTCAGGGCATGAGAAATATGACATAGCATTCATAAATACAATTGGATATTCATGAGAAGAATGGGTAGATTTAACCTATTAACACACATGTACATTTGTAGATGTACATGAAGGATGGCATATCATATTGTCATCCTACAGGAAGCTTGCTGATTGAACGATAAACAGACGGCAAGACATGGGGATATTAAAATGAAATATGATACAAAACCCATATTATGTTGGTCATGAGATTAAGAAAGTTTTGCCAAAGATAATATTTGTGGAGTGTTTTGAGAGTATGTGCTTTTGTTGTTGATTTTCATGGCTCATAAAAAAAAACAAGCTCTGATTATACGCATACATGTACATGTGTAGTTTCCACAGTTTCTAACTTGGTGTGATGATACAAGCATCTTGCCTGACAAAGTAAATCATTCAGCACATCATAATAGTTAGTGGAAAGTTGTACATGTACAAATGTACATGTATCAGTACTTATTTCTTACATAAAAGGAAACCACATCTTGGGCAAACAATGACAACATCATGAATTGCATTCTTTCTAACTTCTCCTTAGCTTTGTGAGATAGTGAGTCTTCCGATTTCAATGAACGGATGCAGTGAAGTCTCAGCATAAAGTCATAAGTACAAAATAGTCAACTACATGTATGTACATGTACTTGAAAGAACTGCACACAAAAAAAGAAGTTAAAATTCCTGTTGGTTGAAGGCCTACTCAGCCTGACATGTACACACCTCGTTCACACAATTACATTGGCAACTACTTACATTGTACATGTGGATTGTTCATCATATATTTGCAACCTAGTATTTCACTAAATGCTATCTAGATCTCATAGACTGCATGTTTTTAAACATGGTGACTTACCAGAGCTATTTAGGATACCAAGTATGCAAGATGCACTTAAAACACAAGATGCTGAACTACTACCAAAGATTACTGCAAGTATCCAGCGTCAGTGAAACTCTGGATCTCCTTGTATCCAGCGTCAGTGAAACTCTGAATCTCCTTGACTCTTTGCTTGAACCAATCAGGGGCTTTGCAATAAGAGATAGGAGACAAATAGCATGGGAAGACTTCTCTATCACTGACATGTATACTTCTCCTGACAATACAGTGTCAATTCAGATTATTAGAGACAAAACAAGTCCAGCTTGCCAATCGCTGCTACAAACTATTTACACAGAGTACAACAGACAACTTGTCAACTCCAGATGTAATGGTTCTAGCATTCCATATCAATGGGATTGGTTGGCTGCGTCCAACAGTTGTTAAGCAAAGATTTGACATAACTGGAAATTAGATATGAGACCAGCTTGAGGATCCCTGTAATAACTCAGTATGACGTCTCCACTTGAGTCATGCCTTCAGGCTATCAAATATAGGGAATAAGATGAGAATTATGGACACTTTAGATCATGAGTAGTCTGGGACCCGACTGCTGTTTTTTCACATTTAAAAAAAAGCAATTTATCAATTTTGAGATGTTTAGCTTTTCACTGTCATTATCACCAGTTAATTCTTATATTTAGTATAGATTCATAATTGTAATAACACTGGACTTATACTTATCAGGATATCACAATGGAAAAGATTAAATATGCTTCTCTTACAAAGTTGTGGAGGAATTTACTTTCTTCGGACTTATTTTGTATTTTGATCCTTCCACCCCTTGCATTGAAGGATTATATCTCAAAGACAGACAGTACACGATATGCTACTTTCATTCCGACGGACCAATTTAAAAATATACAAAGTTTGACATTTACAGAATTCAATTTCAAAACTACTTTCAAAAGCAAGGCAATGACTCATTTCTGCAATTTCTGAAATTGAACAGGAGTGTGATTCTAGGGCTATGTTTTAACCCAGGGTCATCGGTTTTAGTGTTATGTTATCACTAATATCAGTGGAGCTGTATGGATTACATAGAATTATTCTTCTGTTCTTGACCAACTTTTCTATAGACTATTATTTGTCGTACCAGATATTTTAATCCCAATCCGACATGGGATATACCATGGTATGGGCCAATTGAGCATGCAATTAGAATATGATGTACCACATACATGTACATGGGCATCAGACACAAAGTACATTGCTTGTCATGATTACTACATGTACATGTACCACAGAAAGCAGCTCATGATTTAAGAAGTATATTTTCTGTAAAGTGGTTATGACAAGTGTCTGGGTTAGTAAAATTGGATATATTGTACATGTACATGTACCTACAAAGTTTATGGGCCTCGATCAACTTTGTAGTTCAAAAGCAGATGTGATTTAATGGGTTTAATAGATATTAGAAACCTTGAATTACTGTTCAAAATGACTATCATAGAACACTGTATGACCTGGAAAAGATAGCAATATGTCAGTTTCCAAGGTTAGAGAAATATCAAGATGATATAGCAGAGTCAACTTAGGACAAACAGATTTCTGAAAAGGAGCCTGACTCTTCAAATAGTCCCATGAATCACTGGCATATGATAGGAAAGTTATGTACAAATGTAGATGTAGATTTTTCTGGAGAGGAGCCTGACTTTCAGTCCCATGCACGGATCATTCATACAATGTATGATAGGAAAGCTATTGGTATTTATGAACTACATGTACATGGTAGGCAAACACAGAGTGTACGAATCAGACAGTGTGAAAGTGTTCATTGAGCTGACAGTTCGTCAATGGAGACACTGATCATCAATGTTGTCAAAATGAATTTATTGCAGTGTTATAGAAAATGTTCTGTACAGCTTAGAACCTTTGTTGCGTTATGTTGAAGTAACATAGTCGATATGAGCATAGCGAAGGTCCTGTGCTAAATGGTATGCAGAGACTGAGTGTATAAATGGTGAAATCCAGTACATGGGACATGTCTACATCATGTATCACCACAACAGGGTTGCAGTCCACACTATCTCATTGCAGTCTGTATAATCCGTTCTTTTGGTAACTACATGTACATGTAAAGAAAAAGGTGACACCTCACAGAAAGGCTAGCATTGAACACAATACATGTAACTTGTATACAAAGTCATGTGGTTTAAATAAAGTCAACTAACAAGAAAAACTAACCCTTTTTTTGCACACAAAACTTTCCAGTCAATAGTAGTGTTTTATAAAATCCTTTCTTTTCATTTAAACAGATAATAAAAATCTATATTTCCATATATTGCTGGAAACCACTACAAAAATAGTAACTGATGAGTCCCATGTCATATAAATGACGTCAAACAAACTATGACAGCTGAAACAACATGAGCGACAGATGATGTGGCTATATTTCAAAACCACAAGGTAATGTCAGCAGTCCGGATACATGGTCCACAACACACATCTCCTGTTGAATATCTACATGTTGTATGATAGGCAGAACCGATGTGATATTTGACACCTGACACTGTCAACTAACCTTGACTCTGATAATGAGATATCACAAAGATGATAAATTTGTTGAAGAGTTTTCAACTTCACATTGACCTCAACACCAATGACCTTTGACATTTTCACCACATGGGTAGGCAGTGTCATGATATTGATGACTTGATGCCATATGCATAGAGTCATGGCACAGATACTAAGAGAATGTGACTGGAAAGTAAAAATAAACAAACTGAAGTACTGCTGAAGTAGAAGTAATTTTGTTTGAAATCATCAGGCTAAGAGGCATTATACCGTAAACAAGCCAGGTTCAACAAAAAAATATGGAATATATACTCTGGTCGTTCTAGGTCACGACAATGCATGTCTATCACTCTATGTCACTGGTTTTGCTGTGTTCAAAATACAAGTCAAAATGTTCAAAATTGCCATTATTTTCCCTGATTTATTTTTGATATTACTGACGGTGGTATAATTATGTTATTCTCCATTATTTTTCTTCATTCAGTCAGAAAATACTTAGGACACTACTTGTCAGCGACTCGTAATGACAAGGACCCCTTACCTTAGGTCACTCATATTTTCCTTGGCTGAACGAAGAAAAATATTAAGGAACCAAACATCTAATTGTACAGGTTTATATATTAATATGTTTTCAGCTATGAATACAAAAACATTTTAAGTTATTCTGAAATTCAGGATTAAATTTCTTGATCCTTGCACTTACAAGAAAATTGTTATTAAGTCAATAATCTTTATTTAACCTGTCATGTTTCATTAGTGTAAACAACAAAACCAACTCTATCTACCGATCTATCTAGTCGTCAGGAGAACAGGTCTCATAGAAGTATTTCACAATACTTCGAATCTCCATTGATGTCTGTCCTGCATCACTTTTTCAAGTTCAGCAATAGTTATCCCAAGTTCAGAGGCAAGACCAACTCAGGTACCAGAATTATGACAGATAATCTGTCATCTTTAAAATGTCAAATCAGACACACAATAAATCTAATTTTATCAGGTTTATGAACTCTTAAAATCAACAATTGCTCTAGGCATTGGTTGGCCAATTAAAACATGAAGTGTTGTACTAGTTGGTCAAATTTAGAACCAGCAGGGTGGTGTGATGCCATCAGCAAAATACAAAAATAAACAAAACTTTTAATGATGCAAACAGTTTCAAATCCCTATCATATTCAGACAACTTCATGGATCCTGACTTCACTTCCAAATTTATCCTAAAGTAAATAGGCTGGATTAGTGGGGGTCACTGGAAAGGTCATTCTTGTTGACTTGAATTTTATGATGAGCTGCATACATATATGTACATTTTGTTAGAGAGTGTTTGTCATTGGATCTTGGTGATTGACCAATGCAGTTGGAATTCATACATGTATCTCTTGCTGAGTTTGAAGAAACCTAAAATTGTATTCCTACACTGAGTCCCCAAACAAAAATATTTGACTGTCACTCTCTCGGCTCAAATTAAAATTTCATTTCTGCACTTGGTAGCCAGATAAGATTCCTATCCATTGGTCTAACACAACTACCTTGTATAGTTGGTAGCCTAGGTACATGTACAATGTAAGACTAGGTTCTATGTGTGTCCTGGACTACTGCTAATTTGGTAGTCTACATGTACATGTACAATGTAAGACTAGGTTCTATGTGTGTCCTGGACTACTGCTAATTTGGTAGTCTACATGTACATACATGTACATGTAGTTACAATATTTAGTAGTTCCACTAATTTGGTAATCTTGATATAATGTTTAGTCATCTACAATGTATGTGCCCTGGAGCCCTGGCTCCAAATAGAGTTCTTCTAGGCATCCCACTATATGTTGTATCTGGTTATCAGATTGTACACAAGGCATTTCAATATGGCATTTCTCAGATACTGTGGTTCAATTTATTTGGTGGATTACACAGCAAACGTACATGTAGCTCGTACAATAATTATGTCTACCAGTACCCAAAATATTCCCTTTTGTTTTCCAAACCTGTCTTTCATTAACCTACCATTTTGTATGTTATGATACCTGATATCATATGAAAACAGCCGATGCACAGTCTGTGACCTCGGGGTAAGGTCATCCACAGTTTCCCAGGAACAAGATTTAAAGCCTCCTTCCCTATGTGCATGCACACACACACAGACAAAAGATATTATAGAGGCTTGATGCTATCCTCATAAAGATAAGCTGAAGAGATATATTGAGAGAAACATTGGCTTTCTAGTGGGAAATGTATGAGTCATCTCAGGTCACAGTGGGATATTAAAAATTCAACAAATTAGCCAACAATATCGATATCGAGGAAAATGTATCGTTTAAAGAATCTCCTGGGAAACAATGACACACTTTCTGTGCTCATCTGATCTGTGATAATAATTGTAATTACGAGTCTCAGAAAAGAAAAGAAATATATATTTACTAACACACAAGTAGATTCCAAAACACAATAATCATGTTTATGATACATAGGGAAAGTACTGTACAATGTACATGCTGTGTTTTGCCGCCCACTACAAGTAGCTCTGACCTACATGTACCTTTGTATATATCACTGTCTGCCGGCCGAATTATGCTTCAAATTTTGAATATATTTGATTATTTCATGGTTACTTTACTCACCAGAGAGACCATAGTCATTGACAAGTACTTGGAAAGTGATGCTGGTTTTGATATAATTCAATTAAAACCTATCTCTGCAAACACACAATGTAAATAATGAAATTTCTTAAGACAAGATGGCTAACTGAATAAAAGTAAACCAAAGACGGGTGTCAAATTTCAAGAATCAACAATAACTGTTCAAACAGGGTAAACATTGCCAAGTGGCCATTACTTTATCCAATACCACTAATGACAACAATGAAATCCCTCGTCAAGGTGAAAGGTCAAACTCTCCCTTCTTTCTTTCTTCTTAAAACACACAACTTTCGTGCTTTCCGGTTCACTATTCTGAACATAATACATCATATCTCTGCAAAGAGTCCAGCTAGACTGCAAGAGTACTAAAATCATAACAGTATGAGCTAGTAAAATTTATAGACAGTTCTAAGTGTGGAAAGTAATGGTTTCCTCTCACAATGAAATGTCATAACCTTTATAATGAAGTCTACTATAATTACAGACAGTGCTAAAGTGCAAGGTTTATGATACAATATTTGACACTGATAAATCTCTTAACTCTTGCTACCCTTTGGTGTGAACAAACACGTTTTATTCTGACATAAATTATCACAAGAGACGCTTTTCTTATCATATATTACTTTGAAAGAATTGGAGAGTGTAATAAACTTTAATGTTTAGACTTTCACTTCCAAGGGGGTCAACCGCACTATAAAGTATAAATATGTTTTGATTTTTGAAGTATTTGATAACTTAGTGCAGTACTAATGCAATGGAGAGAGATACTGACAAGTTTAATTAATTTGACTATCTTTTACATGACATTAGTTATAATTATGCAATAACCAAGACATTACGAAGTAACCTCACAAGCTGCAAGGCAAATTACATGTATGGTAAACAAAATCAATCAAGCTATCGCCATAGCAATTAAGCTGGATTAGAACCATTCTCTTTGTAAAGCCTTCAAGCAAGTCAAGATTTACAATTCATAGCCTATTGTTTTAAACCATTATTTCTTTAAAATAGCACTTTTATTTACTTGTCTGTTTTAACTTTTCACCGTCCGTCTGTCTGTCTGTCTGTCTGTCTGTCTGTCTGTCTGTCTGTCTGTCTGTCTGTCTGTCTGTCTGTCTGTCTGTCTGTCTGTCTGTCTGTCTGTCTGTCTGTCTGCTGTATGTCATATGCTGAGACTTGACCAGTGTACTACTAGCATTCCATGGATGTCACATCCTTCCCAGCTGCCAGGAGAATTCCAAACAGTCTGATATTACAAGTGTCTGGAAGTAATGTAGTACTGCTGTAATCATTGGACTGGCTTACTATCATGGCCACTCTATAAAGACATACTTCCCAACATTCTTGTATCTACATCTAATGGCATTTACACTCAAGTCACATTCTTGGTTTGCGAATATCTAAAATTAGCACCATTGTAATTATTAAGTACACTAACCTTATGACAAGTTTTGCAGTGAATGTAAAATTATGGCCGATATAAGCAAACTTTTTCCAGACACAGGCCTGGCACAGGTCATGCATGATCAGATGGGGAGGATCAAGTGTTCTACTTTTGAGGAAAGGCTGTAGACTCTCCACAATGTAATCATTAAGTGACAAAATAAAATTGGTTGTAAATGACATGTCTAAAGAAAGACAAAATACTGGATTTACTTCAAAGACTACATAAGGACACAAGTACAAATATTCCAACTTCTAATGTGTCCATTGTACCTTCAGGAATAGCTGCACCGAAAATGTGAAACTGATATTTGTTGTAGTTTGAAGCTGTATGATGGATGGGTAGGTTTATTGTACGTATTTCAATATCATGGATGATTCAACACTGTCATAGAAATAAAATAATCACTAATTCTGGAGCAAAAATAATTAAATCTTCTATATTTTATCATTATATTGGCCACACCCTATTTATGTAAGGATTTGACTAATCTGAAAAATGTACTACTGACTACTGTGTAGTAATTTGTTATTGTATTAATTAGGTTCACATATGGATATGAATGATCACAAATATTACTCTATATTTTAATTCATTTTTTTTTTCAAATTTTTATACTGTATTTTAATTAAGGCACCTCCTCTTTTGTTGACATGTAAAACTGTATTTAACTGGTGGAAACATGATCATGTGACAAACAAAAACAGGAACATTTACTTTTTGATGCACTCCTTGTCATTTTTATTTGGGTGTTTAACAAAGGATGCGCCAACATACCTCATGTATGAAACAACCTTTCTTCTCCACTGTTGTCTATGGTTTTATATGTATTTAAAGAGTAAATTGTATTCACATGACTTGGTATGCATTTATGGACTGAAGATTATTTGGAGAAGATAATATTTTCAAATTATGGTACTGCTACCGGAGTACCCCCCCCCCCCCACCCAACTACAGAAAAAAGTGTGTTAAAAAACTAAAAAGTTTTTACACTCGAAGTGTTCATAACGTTTTCCAACATTATTTGCGCCGGAATTTTGCATGTTCTTTGAATTTTGAAATAAATTTTACGTCAACTATAAAATATTTTGAAAACCGCATCCTACATTTCAGCTGAAGTGTTTGTTAGCAAATAAGAGCAGCAACGGAACATCTGTCTGCACATTTACCAAGGTGTAACGGAAAACGAATCACCTCCCGTGCTAAGTTGCCTGTAAACATGAATAACCGTTTACTTTTTACAGAATACAATAGCGACGAAATCAATACCTCTCTTTCACTCAGCTGATCGAAGTCTCAATCAAATACAACGTTTAGGCTTTTGTACGCTCGTTCGGATTTAAAAAGCCTCTCACAGGTTACAGGCATCGATTTGGAAATTCCGTTAGTTTTGTGAACCAAACTGCGGGATACAAAAGCCAGACGGGCGAAAATTAACACCCTTCGAGGAAGACTAGCAGCACAGCTTGTAAAGTAAGCCGTGCACGATCGTTTTCGTTGTTGCCCCGGGCCAGGACATGAACACGTCTCCTCGGGGATCCAGTCAAAATACGGTGAATTTGAGGATAAGCTTATCCTTTGTTGAATGGTAGTTGAAGCTTTGTGAACACAATATTACACTTACCGTCGTTCGACGCTTAATTTCCTCAAAACACGCAAGTGTGGGCAAAAGTACGAGAAGCTAGCGGCACATACGATTTGGATAAGATCTAGGAAGTCCACACACACTCGTACTCGCACAGTCTGGTCGAGCCGTTTCGTTGCTCATTTGCATATCAATACTCACTTAGATGACGTAGTGAAATATACAAACACAGTTGTGCGACGATCGGTGAAACTTCCGGTAAACCCAACAGAAATGTAAATACTACAAGCTTCTCATTCTGCTCGGATCTATTGAACCAGAGTTTCAGAATTCATTACTTTTGAAATTCAAATGAATGAAGCTACAATGCAAGTGATGCAATATATACCCGAAAGTGGTGCACTCAATACAGTAACAGCTGAACAACATCCCCTCTGCCAGGCATATTAGTAAGATCCGGGGCCGGCTTGGGATGCAATCAGCACGGCTTTAGACCAAAATATGAATACTTTTTTATTTCGCCAATGATACATGTAATATGGAGGGACAAGGTATTTATTTGGATTTTTAATTACATGTAAATAAAATAGCTTTACTAACTTTTGCTACTTGACTAAACAATACAATGTGGTTTTTAAAAAAACTAGTATATTTAACTTTTGTTTTCTTGCCATGACATTAATCATAGCCCATACACGAAAGTAGAGTCTATGCATTAATAAATAGTATTGACAAACACCGACTTGGTCAATGTTGTTTTGCATTTTTTTAAATACGAAAAAAATTGTGAGCTGTTTTATATAATTGTAAATCAATACCTATTTCTCATCCATATTGTCACCTTTTATAGTTTAGCTACGTTTGTATTTTCATTTCCAAATCATGTATTGGCACGTACAGTCCCTTGGAAGATCTTTAAAAAAATTAAATTCACAATGAAATGTTTTTAGTTTGTTATTCATATTGAGTTTCGTAAAGGAAAATGTCCACAACTTTCAAAAACAAGATAAAATATTCTAAGTTATTACTAGTAGTAGTCTCTTCTAGCTATACGGCCTAATAACGACTGTTTGTTTTACAACCACTCAGTCAGGACGACGTTTTTGTGCTTTTATTTCAAATAAAGAATGAAAAAAATCTAGTGAACCACGTCTGTTCACTGCAAATGTTTTCCATCACTGTCCACTACTACTTTCCATCACTGTCCACATCACTGTAATAGGAGTGAGTTGTTGTTGTTGTTGTTGTTGTTGTTGTTGTTGTTTCTCTATTCCTCCTCAAAGAGAAGAGTTACAACTCAGTTCACAAATATACAAAAACAAAATAATAAATGGATAAGTATAGAGTGCATGACTTCACTAGTCAGTTAAACGATAAACTTAAAGGATTTTATATCGAATATTTCCTATTTGTTCGGTTGCTGAAATTTATACTTACTATCTTCTAAAATTGACTAAGAAATAAGAGTGTGAAAAGACATCATAATCCAATCAAAAGTCTAAGCATGTGTCTATAGACTGTATCTTGAAATATTTCCCATTCGTCCGATTGCTGGAAGTGTTTTTTGCTATCTTCTAAAATGATCGCCGAATCTTTATGCGGTCGTCCGACACCTGTCAATAGCGCCACCAAGTGTCAGATTTACGCACAAACATGGCGGATAATCCAAAACAACTCTGCTTTGTGATAGCTGCCAACTGAGTTTGTTGTTCTCGAAAACTATCGGGGTAAGAATCAGTTCTAACAACCTTTTATATGCAACCGCTTTATCCATTATAAATAGACATGGAAGTTAATGCAATTAGCATAGTCGGTCCATAGCCGTAATGACATCTTTTGAGAGATCGGACACACAACACATGACTGACTGAAGGTTTGTCAACATGATCAACATGTCCTGCTTTCAGACGGAGTATTTTGGGATTCGATTCTGAAAATTGTCCCCTCCCTCGTGTTGAGGATCATGTCATTTATCTAGTCCCGTACTTCGTCTGCAAGCAGGACTAGCCAGGGTCAGTCTAGTTCGTTGTTGCAGGTCATATTCAGAGGTTTCAATGATTTTACGACCACTTGATCATAACGAATAGTTGAGATAGGCATGGGTATAAAAAAAGAAAGATGAAAGTGGAGTGGAGAAGCCATAGTATATTTACACTAGAGTTAAGCTTTGCATCTGAAGTTACTGGCTTGCATAGAACATGGATGTATTAGGGAGATAATAATTCATTTCAATTTACACTACTTGCAGCTGAAGACTGACATATAGAGCAAAGTTTCTAAAACCCAAACAGTTGTCATCTACCAGTCTGTACACATCAGAATTACTCTCCACAGATATGGTTTTGGACATATGAGTAAATATGCAAGAACAGTAAAAGTACAAAGAAAGTTGCCATTCACTGTGCATAAATCTTGTCAATTTGAACAAAAAAAGTACAAAACATGGAATATCCAAATGAACAGTACCCAGCTGAGTATACAGGGGAAGAATACCACCAGGAAGGAGAGAATGTGGATGTCCCAGTATCTGAGGGCTATGAAGTCCAAGGTCAAGGAGATATACCAGTAGGGGAGGAGTTCACAGAGGAGCATCCTGGTAATGTTGATCTGAATGGAGGAGTTGGTGTGAGAGCTGATGGTGATTACCATGAAATGCATACTGTCTTAGCTGATGGAGGGGATAGGTTTGGTGTCAGTGCAGTTGCCTTTGATTTACAGGAAGAATTACTGTGGATGGGAAACCAAGGGGTGAGATTATGTATGTTACATGTAAACCTATGTTGTTGTTGTCCTATTGGTAAAGGTATGGCAACCGTGGTGAAAAATCTGGTAAAACTTGCATAGATTTCAACACATCTTTTCATATTTTTGTAATGGACCACCCAGTCCTTGTAAAATATCTGGTGAACTCTGACTGGTCACACCTTGATTATTTGTCTACACATATGCCATACAGCCAACTATTGTGTTTGTGAACATGGTATAAATTTTTTCTCAGACAAAATGGTTGAATTTGAAAAATGATGAATCACAATTAGTAACCACAGATTGTATTTGTTTGCAGGGCCACATTACATCCTATTATGGGCTAAATATGCAGAAATATACGTCATTCCAAGTCCATGCTAGTAATGAGATTCGTCAGCTGACAACATATGATGGTGGTGTATTAGCACTGACATCTGATAGCCTTAGATGTTCCTCCAGACATGGAATGAGGGTATATGACCACAGGTACTGAATTAGTTGCTGTTTAGGTTTCTTAAATGGTTGGAAAATGAAAGTACTCAAAAGTAGGAAATACTCTCTTGATTGTGTATATTACCGTATATCTTTGTAGAATTATCAGCACTGCTTAGGCTGTCTGTTATTACCTTTTCTACACGGACATGTGGTGTGAGAAAAATGAGTGTCAAATTAAAGCCAATGTGTCTTTCTGTGATGTATATGTCATTGGAAAGATAAGATGAAAGTAGACTTGATTTTAATTCCAATACTTTGAGAAAGACTTGTAATATGAAAGTACCTGAATTACTTCTTAAAGGAATGCCACTCCAGGAAATGAAGGATTTTCACAAACTTTAGGTTCGGGAGAGTCATTTCATGATTTCACATCATTTTCACGTTGGTCAGTTGCCAAGAAACACCAAATTGAAACTCTTTTCCACCTCTATTGTTCTTTCAGTGTTGTACAGTTGCATCATGGGTACTTAGCAGACATGAATATTTATTAGATAAACAATGCATATTCATGATTATTTATGTGATGGAAATAAGCACTTAGGAGTCATGACTATTCAGTGTTCATCTAATCCATATTCATGCCTGCTAGGACCCATGAGTTAACAGTGTGTTATTGAGCAAACAATAGTGGTTTATGAAAATACTTTTATTTCCCGGAGTTGCCCTTAACATACTAGTATACTTGAGTAGAGTAACATTGTTACCTTCAACTTGGTGAGGCTGACTCATGTAATAGTTTAATATATGAAAATGTAATTCTAAACGTTTTACTTTATACTGACTACCATTCAAAAAGGGTAAAGATAAAAAATACATATTTACTTTATTTTTGTTGAGTGCACATACACATACACTGTTACTGTAGCTCCAAAGTGTGTGTAGATTCCAAAACTCTATCTTTATGATCTCATTGATAGAGATTTTTGTAATAAAACTTTCTTCATTTGTTATTCTTTCAGAGGAGATAATTTTCATGACATGCAGTGTATGTTACAGACAAACCCTACAACCCTTATACTGGGTGGGCACCATGATACACTGATAGAGTTTGACCTGGCTAATGGCAAGGAAACTAACAAATATGAAATCGCTGACCCTGGTGTAGCTGTGCTAAGGATGTCTAATTATAATGGCTTGATATGTTGTGGTGATACCAGTGGTAAGGTAGGTGGACATACATGTAGATTTGGTAGAGTGATCTCCTTCAAAACATAGCCTTGAGACTTGTCAATTTATTTTATTTAATAAAAGCTTTGATTTTAAATGAGATAAAATGCATTGATTTCATTTACTGTCACTTACCAGTGTGGAGCTGGCACCAATAAGAACTTAGGTGGAAGTATACCTATATGATTGTACAGGGTAGTGGTATTGATAAGGGAGATACCAACAGCTACATGTTTCTTGCTTAGAATTGCTCAGGGCTACAATTCTAAGTCAGAAAATCTAAGAAGGAAGAACATCATATCAAATAATTTGGATGTAATATTACAATAAAAGATATACTGCAAATTTATTTTAAATCATTTATATGGCTTTCACGAGTTTATATTAATTTAAGATGGTATGAAATACAATTATAACTTCCCATTTCAATAGCATCCAATGTTAAAGCATTAAAATAGACAATAGACAATAGAAATAGACAATAGACAGTAGACAATAGACAATAGACAATAGACAATACTGATCATTTCATGTTATCTTCATCAGGTTACTCTACGAGATCCAGCATCACTGAAATCAGAGCATGTATTAGAAGCACATACTGGAACTCTGTCAGACTTTGATGTACATGGTAATCAGCTGGTGACATGTGGATTCTCAAATAGGTTGGTTATACAAACACCAGAGACCATATCATAATCAGCACACATCAACATGTACATAGTTACACACATACAGCACACATCAACATGTACATAGTTACACACAGTTACATATACCATCAACTCCTCTATTACCATCTTTCTATCTCATTATACCAGGCCTATAATCATAGTAATCACTACTGAAATAATATCTTACCTAATGCTAGCTTATGACATTGTACAATTGTACTGTACATCCACACACATTAATTCAGTCAGATATGACAACCTGTTTTGTATTTATTACCTTTTCTACAGACGTGGAAACCTGGCTATAGACAGATTCTTGAAAGTCTATGACATGAGGGTGATGAGGGCACTACCACCTCTACAAATACCAGTAGAACCAATGTTTCTAAGATTTGTACCAACATATACATCCAGACTAGCTGTTGTCACACAGGTTTGTAACTAACCCCCCCCCCCTCCCCCACCCTCATCATATACCACCTCTCCTGATACCAGTACAAAATGACAATGACATATAAATCCAGACTAGTTATTGTCACACAGGTTTGCAACTAACACCCCCCCCCCCCATCCCCCATATACCACCTCTACAGATACCAGTATCACGATGATGATGACGATGGCAATGACGGTTCTCACAGACTTCTATAAAGTACAGATTCACCATTTTCACTTTTAGAAAATCACATACTGAAATGATAGTTTTTGAAATTCCCATCACACTGAATATTTCTTGAACAGGTCACTGATATTCTGTGTGTATGTTTTCCATACCAGCATGGTCAGTTCCAATTGTTGGACCCAGGGGGACTTGTCACACCTGGTAATATGATGCTGTATCATGTTAATATATTTGGAGAGATGATACAAGCATTTGATGTCTCCAGTACATGCCAGGCACTGGTGTTTGGGGAATCAGGAGGTAAGTATATTGAATATTAGTTTGTCTATTTTTTGTTCAGGTGTTGTCATAGAGTATGGTAGATATATCAATATAAATGAAATTAGTTTACACCACCACCACCTTTCATTTGACTTTGTTTCAATTTACTTACATATATAGGAAATAAAACTGATCAATTCATTCATTTATTTATCAATTTTCTGGTAATTAGTCAGAAAAGTTAGATAAATTTATAATGATGTAAAACAGACTATTCACACATAAACTTCGTAAGCAAATTCTCGTATTACTGTTATGTTGTTCTTTACAATGGAGATTGTTATTAGATGCATTTCAAAAAGTTTAATGAAAATAATTTGCCTTTGTTTTTCAGTCTTTGTTCTTCAGTCTTATCTTATCATATCATATCTTATCTGTACACCTTTGTTGTGTAGAGTTTTAGAGAATGAACTGTTGAAGAGAATGAACCAAAAGTTAATTTTGTAATTTGTGCTTTGCATATGTATACTTACCAGGTTATGTTCACCTATGGGCTGACAGAGAGGGCGCTCACTACAATGATTTCCCAAATGAAACTGAGTTTGCCGACCACGTAAGTATTACCGGTACTACATAATAAGAGTTATTGCTCCTTCATATTAATATGCTGATTTGTTGATGTCTTTTTTATTAAAAATAAACACACATGATTTCAAACTAACAACTCAGTAACACTGTAATGGGTTGATGTTATAGCAGAACTGACAAAATGTCATATGTATTGCTTATATACTGTTAGGTTGATATCATTGTGTGTATAAACTGATAGCAATGAGTTCATATTAAAAGCTTCAGTCAGTCCAAGTACAAAGTTGATCGACCAGATCGGAGACATGGACTTGATATAATGGGTTTCAATTATTGTAAACAAGTCCGTTTGTCTTCGATAAAATTACTTTATTATTGTCTAGCCATCATCCAAGGCACAATCATTCTTTCAGTGCTCCAGTTCTATTCCTTGAAGAAGTTCATCAGTGTGTGGCCGAAACAATGGAAGTGATTTTATGGAAGACAAGCAGACTTGTTTACTTTGTTAAACCTGATAACATTGTCATGTATTGTAATAGGTTGATGTCATAGCTCCCATACACATAGATGATGAACTGACTCCACTGTCTAGTATACCAATGCCATACCATGAGGGTCCATTGCTATCAGATTGGCAACCAAGTAACTGTTTTGCAACTACAAGGTAGGAATTTACTTGAAATCTGTCTATAATCATGATACTATCCCATAGATGTTTGTTGTAGTGTTTGTCTGGTAATTTTATCTCAACAACATCTGCCATTATCAACACATACTAATGTCAACTCACCAACACATACCAATGTTAACGTACTAAGTGTGTTCTTGTTTTTTAGGCGATCTCCTCGGATAGAACCTGAAATCCTACGTACTATGAACATGGTGCAATTTATAGGTTATGCACCCAATCCAGGGACCAAGAGACGTAACCAGGTAGCGTACAGAGAAGTTACAAGTAGCGGAAAGAGTAAATCTGGTAAAACAGTACCACAGTCTCCAATTGGTAGAGGTGAGATTCATATACAAAATTAACAAATCAGTACTATTGCTTCATTAATATGTAAATTTATGTAATTTTTCTACCAATTACCATGAAAGCTAATATTTGAATGTTCTTTTTCAAAATATTGTTGTGTGAGCTGTAAAAGTTAAAAATAATTACCCTCCATAAAGGAAGGTAATGTTATAACTTTGTCTCTGTGTGTGTGTGTGTGTGTCTGTCTGTCTGTCTGTCTGTCTGTCTGTATTCATGTCTATATGTGTTTATGTCGGTAGGTGTGTGTGTGTATGTGTGTGTGTGTGTGTGTGTGTGTTTGTGTGTGTGTATGTGTGTGTGTGTGTGTGTGTTTGTGTGTGTGTATGTGTGTGTGTGTGTGTGTGTGTGTGTGTGTGTGTGTGTGTGTGTTTGTTGACATATCTTAAAAACTACTCCATCAATTCTAATCAAACTTCATAATTGTCATTCTATGTGAGTTTTCAATTACCAGATTTATTTGTGTTTTTTTCCCCCAGAGGTAGACCCATTCATGCTAATGGTTCCAAAGAAATACAGGAGAGTTGAGATAAAATATTCCAAGTTAGGTGTTGAAGACTTTGATTTCAAGCATTACAACAAGACTAACTTTGCTGGTTTAGAAACTCACATACCAAATGCATACTGTAATTCCATGTTACAGGTAGGATAGCAAACATCTATGATATACACACATTGTATGATTAGATAGAGTGTGTGTGTGTGTGTGTGTGTGTGTGAGAGAGAGAGAGAGAGAGAGAGAGAGAGAGAGAGAGAGAGAGAGAGAGAGAGAGAGAGAGAGAGAGAGAGAGAGAGAGAGAGAGAGAGAGAGAGAGAGAGAGTGTGTGTGTGTGTGTGTGTGTGTGTGTGTGTGTGTGTGTGTGTGTGTGTGTGTGTGTGAGATTAGATACAGTCAGAATGTGTGTAAAACTTACCAAAGGATTGCATTGAAAGTGGCTATTATTGCGGACAGGTGGATTTTTTCATTCATTTGATTACATTAATAAGTTGATTGATTGATTGGTTGATTGATTGATTGATTCATTGATTGATTCATTGATTCATTGATTGACGAGATTGATTGATTGTAAATGTAACAGGCTCTTTCCCTTCCACTTCATCTTGCTTCAGTCCTTGCCATTTGCTTTGTATAGTTTGTGTGTTTTACTCTTTTACCTTTGTATCCTTTTTAACCTTTGTATGAGACATACAAGAAAGTGACAAATAAGACTGCAAACCATACCAATTTGATATGCTTTCAATATATGTCATGTGTATACTTACAATATTTATGTATATAATGAGACCATGTGATGAATTAATGTGCCTATTCAAATAATCATTACTAAATTATACATTTGCATACTAGTATCTGTGAAATATGTAAATTTGTTACCTAGTGTCAAAGGTGAAACAGGATTATTATTTTGTTGATTTATGTAAGGTGTAAGATAAAGTTGTTTTACTTTTCTTCAAGGTACTATATTTTGTAGAGCCACTAAGGTGTGCTCTCGAGAGCCATCTCTGTTCCAAGGAATTCTGTCTGGCATGTGAACTTGGGTTTCTATTCCATATGTTGGATTTATCAAAGGGCCATAATTGCCAGGTATAGTAATATTATGATGTCTCATGTCAAAAACACCTCATTTTAAATGTTTAGTTTCAATTACTTTGAATCCACCCACACAATTTTGTACTGATACATATTTCCTAGTATTCATATCTTCAGCTTTCCTCATACAGTGATATATAATAAGAGGTAAAATTCTATTTCCAATAACAAGAATTTGGTACTTTTTGTTTGTACAGTTTCTATAGTGTCATATGACAGTAGATATTTCATACAATTAAGATGGCAGAGAAAGGTCTTATGTTTGTTCTTTGATGTCCATATACAGGCCACCAACTTTCTTAGAGCATTCCGAACTATACCAGAAGCATCAGCATTGGGTTTGATACTAGGTGATGCCGAGGAATCTACAGGGAAAGGGAATCTCAGACGACTTATACAGAACTGGAACCGATTTGTTTTACAGCAAATTGAGCAGGTAAGTTGTGGAATTTGGTAAAAATGATAGCACATTCCAGTGGCATGGAGTGAAAGGAAGAGGGGTGTTATTATTAAAGTAGTTTAGGTTATTACATTGTATTTGGGAAAATACCCTGACAGTTTGAATACTATTCACTAACCTAAGTGAGGTGTTAATTTCTTGTTTATTTTTGTCATGAATTTTATATTGTATATGCTAATATTTGATTTGATTTTCAAAGACTATGCACTTGGTTTATCGGTGTTCTGTAAAGTATTCTTTTTTCACTTTGAGCCAATTTTGACTTCGTAGTTGTGTAAAATTGATATGCTGAGAAACCACAAAGGTATAGGTGTACTTCGAAATGAATCATAAAGCTTTTAGAATATTTTGTGGAATGAGAGAAAAGAGTTTTAATATTCCTCTGTTCCCAGTCTTCCATGTTCTTTGACAAGAATAGTATAAGTTCAATCCAGGATGTCTCTCAAGAGTTTAGTAGAGATTTTTATGTCATGTTTATATCTGCAAAGAGTGTGGTTATCCTGTGGTCGTCAATGTTTTACAACAAATCCTAGAGTTACTCACAAGTTGTAATTTTTCCTTCATACACAGGATACTATGGAACAAGATGAATCAGCCCTTGCACTGCCAGCCACCATGTTAAGAAGTAGTTTTGGTGGTTCTACATCAATAGCTACAAAATTGTTCCAAACTAATGCTGAAAATATCAGTAAATGTAAATGTGGTAAAGAGAGTGTCCGTAATGGTGCAACTTTACTCTTTAATATGAACTATCCTGATATCTCTCCTTCAGGTAAAACTGACATATCTGTACTTACCCTTATTCCATACACAAACCAAGTTGAACACTTCTGAACAAACAATATGGGATTTATACCCTGCTTGTTCTACATCACATCAATATGCATCAATGTAATTGGTTCTGTGGTACTCAAAATAGGAATGTCAATGTTCAAAGCTGCTTGTACTTTTGCTAAGAATTGGTTAAAAAAAATGTTAACTCAGACAGGATTCCAATAATATAGGTCAATTGTCTATTTTGTATACAGTATTCATCACTTCAAGTTTTATAATGTTTGAAAATTAATATTCTCATTCTTATGGACATATTTGAGATGTCGTTTGTAATTGCTGTTACTTTTGTTGCCATTCCACTGCTATCTCATTGACTATGTATGTATCATGTCTACATTAGTGACTTAACATGCATAACATTCATCTGTTTCTCATGTATGTACCTACTATATGTGAAAACCCAGCTAGTAACTAGGTACGCTGATACAAAACTATGTAGCTACTATATGACACGATGAAAACCCAGCTAGTAACTAGGCACGCTCAAACAAAACTTTGATTTACAGAAGACTTTGTCCCGAAGTGAACGTAAGAGCCGTGCAAATAACCACATTCAATGTGGCAGTTGTATAGGATGTATAAGATCTTACGTAGCGATAACAATGTGTATCAAGTTTGTCAACAAACATGAAGAACTTCATCCAGTCATGCATATGGAACCACAGGCCTTGAAGCAAAACAGCTGATTTTCCTCAACTAAACTTTATTGTTTTGTTATAGCACTCCGAGTTGACCTATTATAATCAAATCTTTTCATTTCACTTTGTATCTTTCCAAGGACCTAATAAACCACCTAAACAGTACAGTTTTGCATCAGTTGTCAAGAATAGTATGAGTTTTGAACAAACCATGCAGGCATGGTGTGATAATTGTGAGAAATATCAACCAACAGTAAGTAAATCTTTTATACATTCAAATCATGTTTTTCACCATCTTAGATTGAGTTCCACCAAAATTCCAATCCTATCCTTGAAGGGGGGACTCAAATGTTTCAGGTGTCAAATGATACATTTGATATAATTTCAATTTTAATAACTAAAGATATAACTGAATTATTGAAACAGAATTGAAATACAATACAATACATAGGTTATTTTGCTTCACTTGGAGCTTATCTTATTAGAGTGTGTTATAGAACCGGGTCCATGGTGGAGGTGTGGGAGTTGATGAGGGGTGTTCAATAAAAGAGGGGAATCTGATATTTGTTCACCCACCAAAGTCTGTCAGATTTCAGTCAATGAACTCCTTTTGATTTGTGTGTTTGAATATTAATAGAATTATTACTCAAAACATTTTGCAGACATTTTACATCATTTTAAGATTTGTACAATATAAATTTTACATGGATTCTTTTGAAACATAGCATAATAACATCATCAACTTTTCCAATGTTGACAGGTCCAAACCAAATCATTGAAATGTTTACCTGATGTCCTGGTTATCAACTGCCAAATAGAAACAACTAAAGACTTGGAATTCTGGAGAATACAACAAGAGGTATGTAAAGCACAATAAGGGAAGACAGTACATTAGAATATGCAGTACATGTAGTTGTCTAATTTAAATATGTACTAAATCCCTAACCAGTAACTAGGGACTCTCAGGCAGAAATTGTATAATTTATGAAAAAGACTTTGCTCCAAGTGTATTTTGATGTCGTGCAAGTAAGCCAAATTCAATATAATAGTAGTTGGAACTTGGGATATGTAAAAATAAACATTGTGATAGCGATGTGACTCATTGTGTATGTCAACAAACAAAAGGACTTCATCCAGACATGCATATCGGATGACTTACTGGACTTTAAAGATAAAAGACAAAGTGACATGTACTATAGTTCTGTAGTTGAATTGTTTCTAGTCAATTAGTAAGACCTAGATTTGTGCTTCAAAGGTTGCCGAACACAAGCTGAGGATGATAGTACCTCTGGTGCTAGCAGTGAATTTAGCTAGACCTCATATGTAAATGCCCTCACTCTGCACCTTACTACCTTTATCCTGTTTTCCCAACTTGTATTTTTTGTGTACAAACAAATACCTCCTGGTAGAAAGAGGTCTAACTTGCCTAATATCAAGAAAGAGCCTGATGGTCTAACAGTGAGACTAAATTGTATAATCTAGTTTTAGTACATTAATTTGTAATTGGATGTTAATCATAATTTTGGTGTGAACTTAGTGTGAAAGATCTTTTAGATACCTGTACTGGTTATAGTAGATGTTAGATACATTATGTGTGCAATGTGTTAGATACCTGTATGTTCAATGTACAATTCACACAACTCTCCCAAAACTTAAAAGACACTTTGTTGTCTAATTTGTACCTATGTACGTACAGTTTGTTGGAATGATTGAAGAGAAGGAGAATGCTGGAAATGAAAAAAGTAGCAAACCATGTCGATATGGCAGAGCATGTACTCGTAAAGGCTGTAAATTTAGTCATGAAGTCATGGACAACCCTGAAAGACTGTGAGTAGATATGTTGTTTGTTGGAACAGTTCTCTACGCTATCAAAAAACAACAACAACAACAACAACAACAACAACAACAACAACAAAAACACAGCTGTGAGATTTAACATGGCTGTGTTTTGGTTGTAAGGGGTTCAAATGAGGTAGTTTTTGTGATGGTGAATTGAGATGATTTGAGTCCGTTATATTTGGTGTGTATTTTGTCTACCAAAGTAATCAATATCTCTCTGGGTATCTGGTCTGGAAATGACTCCATACTTTTTAAATGACGTATATGATCCTGTTTTTCAAGTCATGTTCATCCTATATCCTATTCAGTATATGATCATGTATTATTTCTCACCAAATATTAATTTCATATATATCATTTGCAGTTCTGTAAACTGTTATAATTTCATATATTTTATGTGTTATACTGTATGTGTTTTATTTTGTAATCGTTTGTGACTGGTGTACTTTATATGCATTTTTGTTAGAGTGTAAACTGATATGTTAAAATGATAGTCTTGTTTTCCCATGTCCCTTGTCTTCAGTGGTTTTGAACTGAATGAAATGGAGACTGGTAACAGAAAGTCTTGGGTTCCCTATGGACTGAGGATGAAACTAAGTAGTGATAGAACATTGGTTGTACAAGATATCTTTGAAGAGGTAGGTGGAAGGGGTTAGAAAGACTGACAGAAATCTTGATATGTGAGTGCCAGTGTGGTATATTGAAGGTGTTTACATGAGTGCTAGTGTGGCGTATTTGAGGTGTTTGCATGAATGCCAGTGTGGTGTATTGGAGGTGTTTACATGAGTGCCAGTGTGGTGTATTGGAGGTGTTTGCATGAGTGCCAGTGTGGTATATTGGAGGTGTTTGCATGAGTGCCAGTGTGGCGTATTGGAGGTGTTTGCATGAGTACCAGTGTGGTGTATTGGAGGTGTTTGTGTGAATGCCAGTGTGGTATATTGGAGGTGTTTGCATGAGTGCCAGTGTGGTATATTGGAGGTGTTTACATGAGTGTCAGTGTGGTGTATTTGAGGTGTTTGCGTGAGTGCCAGTGTAGTGTATTTGAGGTGTTTGCAAGAGTTTCATTTTTTGGCCTCAAACTAAGAAGTATTTCCATGTGACTGTAAAAAGATATATATTAAATTGAAATTCTACTTTTGTTCATTTTATTAGAAAGATGCTTTGGAAACGGATGATTTTAAAGTGTATGACTTGTTTGCATCAGTGGCTCACGTACAAGACTTAAAGAGTGGTGGTAACCTTGTCTCACATATACTGGTTGGACCAACATACCACAAAAGGAAAGAGGTGAGGTGATGTGCTGAACTTTATTCACGTTCTAGTTCAGTTTATTAAACTTGACTGTCTGCAACTGCCCTGCAACCTTATGTGTAATCCACACAGGACTGCATTGAATCCAGTGACAGCCCTGCAACCTTATGTGTAATCTACCACAGGACTGCACTGAATCCAGTGACAGCCCTGCAACCTTATGTATAATCAACCACAGGACTGCATTTAATCCAGTGACAGCCCTGCAACCTTATGTGTAATCTACCACAGGACTGCACTGAATCCAGTGACAGTTATGTGTAATCTACCATGGGAATGCATTGTTACAATTGGTCAGTGTAAAACCATGGATAACATACTAGTATGTTATATTGTTGATTTCAGGGGGTGACACACAGTAACTGGTATCTCTTCAATGACTTTGCCATCTCACCTATTGATCCACATGAAGCAGTACAGTTTAATTTAGATTACAAGGTGCCGTGTGTTTTCTACATGCTACGTAGAGACATAGTTGAAGACTATGATATCACAAGTAAGTTCGTATCAAAATTAAAGAAGGCTGAGGTTTACCAAATGTTACTATAGCCACAATACATTAGCTATCCCTATAAGTTCTTCCTGGCATAACTTTATACTGCTGGGAAAAAAGCTTCATCCTTCCTAAATACTGTTTTTCCAGGTTGATAAGGCATTGTGACACAAACTGAAACATTTTCTGTATAAATATCACATTTTCCTACTCAGTGGCATGTTGATATCAAGTTCAAGTTGTAGTCAGAATGTACATCAAATCTTATGTCTTCTTTTTTGTTTAGACTTTCCATGTGTACCTTTCTTGCCCAGTTCAATGAGGTTACAGCTGTTTTTTCACCCCCCCCCCCCACAAATATACAGGGGTGAAGCTCACTGTGGTCTTCTTATATTGCATAATGTCAGTTTTCCAAACTCAGACATACAAAATTAAAATTAATTTTTTTCTTCAAACATTACAGTTGCCAGTCCAATTGAAGCAAGTGTACTCCTAGCAGAAGCTTCTTTAGCCAAAGGAGCAATGAAACAACATATAACATTCACACCATTACAAGCCAGTGAACTGCCTGAACCCAGTAATTTAGTTGGACTTGATGCAGAGTTTGTGACATTGAATCAGGTATTGATTGTGTAGTCATATCAAATAGAAAGTGGTGTATTAAAATCACCATCTTATTCAGTGAAAGTAAGATTTACTTGAAGCCTACAGCTAAAACAGGGTGTGTTCATCAAAAGACTGTGTGTAACAGACATTTACAGCTAAAACAGGGAGTGCTCATCAGAATATTGTGCGTAACATAGACATTTAAACTTCAAATCTCTGTAACTGGTTTTATCTCTCTGTTTTGTAGGAAGAGGCTGAGATTCGTAGTGATGGTACACGTTCCATGATTAAACCAAGTCAGATGACTGCTGCTAGAATAACCTGTGTCAGAGGTTACGGTAGTTTAGATGGAGAGCCGTTTATTGATGATTATATTTCTACTCAAGAACAGGTATGGTTTTTGACCCCTGTATCTGTTATCCTAACATAGAAGACATGTTAACCCATGTACCCATTATCTTCTATGTTGGGATAATTGGTACACGTACATGGGTTAAAAAATTGTTTTCAAATCATGCAAGTCATCTCTGCTTGAAAACAAATGTTTTTTCCCCAAGTGAACTCTAATTATGCAAATAAGCCAATTTGACACGATGGTCAGAGTTTGGGATAGGTGTATTATGGTAAACCTGTTTGGCTCCCCATCTCAATTTCCAGATATCTGACTGCTTAACTCATTTTTTATTTTTTAGGTGGTGGACTACTTAACTCAGTTTTCAGGAATCAAACCAGGTGACCTAGATGCCCAAATCTCCTCCAAACATCTGACAACACTGAAGTCAACTTACTTGAAATTAAGGTACCTGATTGACCAAGGTGTCATCTTTGTTGGACATGGACTCAAAAAAGACTTCAGAGTCATCAATGTACTGGTAAGTTTTCAAATTGGTCTTATTTAACCTTTGACTCAAGGTCCAACATTTGCATATTTCAGTTAGATTAGTATGCAAATGTCTAAGTGAATATTTGAATATGCATCAAATATGATAAAACATTCTGTAACAGTGTGTTTGCTAAGGTTTGGAAACCCTAGTAACGGAGAGGGAGGGGGGGGGGGGTTCATTTGATGAAACTTGCATCAATTTTCATGCCTTCTTCCATCATTTTGGTGAGGAACCCAATAACATATCTTTCAAGTTTACATACTAATTTACGTACTTAATACCATAACAAATAATCTTATGTAAATATGATGAAATGACAGGATGTGTAATTTTCGATTCATTCATTCTTAGGTCCCTCAAGACCAAGTGATTGACACAGCTTTTTTGTTCAGCCTTCCTAAACAACGTATTCCATCACTTAGATTCCTGGCCTGGTTTTTCCTCGGTAAGTTTTGTCAAACTAAGTTGTATGTACGTTACCATGGATATGTGACATATTCCATCACTTGGTTACTCCACTACATGTGTAATTCGTTAAAGTTACAGTGTCATTCTTGCAATGTGTGCTTTCTGGGACTAGTATTATATTGTATATACTGCCCTCACACACTCATTGCTGTGATTCTTTTTGTTTTATTTGATGTCCATGATGCCTAGCGGAATCATCACAAAGATAAAAGTGAATACAGGATAGATTACAACCCATAACACCCAAGTAAAGCAGTTCCACCATTTGCTACACTCATTTAGCTTTTACTTCAAGTGTGAAAGTATACTGCTTCAAGTATTTTAATGATTAGCCAAGTATGTATTCACACAATGTTTTCTTCTAAATGAAGTCAACGGACAGAATGCAGTGTTATATGTATGCATATTCAGAAAGTTTGTTATGTTTTAGCTTGAAGTAAATTACATGATCAATATCTACGTGCAGTGAATGGTATATTTTTTGACCTATACAGGTATAAATATTCAAGGTGCAACCCATGACAGTATTGAAGATGCTAGAACTGCCCTGATGTTGTATAAGAAATACAAAGACATAAGTAATGAGGGGAAAGGAAAAGAAAACTGGGAAGCCACATTGAAGAATCTCTACGACAAAGGCAGAAAGTATGGATGGAAAGTTCCAGATGATGAATAGAGCTTTCCATGTGTCTGTATATACCGCCCTCACACAATCATTCTTGTGATTCCTTTGTTTTTCTTTCAATGCTCTCCCATCCACTAGTAATTTTATATCCTGAGTTATATATGAAGGCTTATTTTTCAGGGTTACGTATATACACTGTGAATACAGACAAGTCATATGATGGTTGAAGTTCATCTAAGTACATTTCCAAACAATATATGATATTTCAAGTGGCAATACATTATATATGAATGTCACAGTTGACAGTTTCTATGGAAACGCTGCTAATGCAGTCTATTTTTGTATTTTACTCGAATCATACACTGCCTGTTTCCATATGTATTGTTTTGCCATAGTGTTTGTGTGAGCTATATTCCAAAGAATTGTAGCTTTTGTATGAATCAATACTGTAGTCCTAATGTTTACTGTACATTCCATTGTTGTTATAGTAACAGATGTATCATTCAAAATGCTATATACATGTACTTTATTGCACTTTGCAAGTCATATGGTCCAAAGAAAAATATACTGTTACCAGGAAACTATGGTACTGTGAGGTATATCTTAGTGTAATCTCAAGAATACATTGGGTTTTGGTAGTCTGTAAGTTGTGCTGTGATGGGGCGCCCTCACACATCAGCAAATCACTTTCAGCAGGCCAGTGAGGGTAGAGTGACAGGACGCATCTTGCAGTCTATGGTTTTAGCAAATTGATATACAACGTGGTGTTGTTGCTTCATAATTGGATATACACATCGATGAAAATTTCATTTTCTGAGTGTCCCACTTCCGATAGTTTTTACTTTCTTTATGTAATACAGTTGTAAATGTTAAATTTCACATATGTATTCCTGGAATAAAGATCAGTCCAATACAAAATTAGAAAGTCCAATGTAATTTATTGAAAGAAAGAATAAAAAACAACAGTAACAGAGTTGGTATGGTGACATTTGTTTGACAAACACAGACAACTTTAAACTGAAAATAAAAAAACATATAGAGCTGCTGCATCATGTTGTTTGTGAGCAGTTCTTAAAATCATACAATTCATATGTAATCATTTCAGCAGGAGTTGGTCCTATACTGCACTGTCAAAAATTAACAAGGTACAATCCTGCTATGACTCGATGTGGTGCCTCTCTTGTTGCTTGTTTGGAGCTCAGATCCTTGTTTTGTGGTCTGAGTTTGTGGTTAAACTGTCATGTAAAAACATGCCCCATCAGTGAAATGCCACACCGCCCTATATTTCAACTAAGTGACAATAAACCAATGTAGAGTTCGTCATCTAATATGCCCAATATGCATTTTTTAGTGTTTATCATAAAATATCATCTTTGAGAAATAGCGGCAAAAACTTAGGAGATGTGTAGGCCAGGGTATGAACAAGTGAAAAACAATAATACAATATTATTGTTTGACAAATGAAAATAGCATTTGTCAAATTTTCTAATTCAATCGTCCAAAAAATGGTAAAAACCATCCTGGATTGTTATCTGTTGCCTGTTTCAATGGAGTCCTGGGTATGAAGTCTAAAATAAGGTTAAAACATCACAGTTGTAGTGGTATAACGTTATGGAAATCAGCTCGATGTTAGTCCGCGGATTTGTCGTCATCATGCAATTAGCATAATACGATGTAATTACAACCTTTGAGTAGCCAATAGAAGACTTGATACCACCTGTATGCTAATATTACATGATTATTACAGGTGGTTTATGTTTACGCTTTTGTACGGTTTCTCTTCGTAGCCAATCAGTGTTGGAAGATAGTTCGTGTGTCGTTTATTTTGTCAAGGTATGATTTGAGGCGAGTTCTACAGAATAATGGCTCGACTGAGGAAAGTATCATTGGACAACATGGCGATATACCCACCAAGAACACCTCACACCTTCTTCCTGGTGCTTTTTCTCTCGGCTATCTACATTATTCCACTCATTTTGATGATAAACCAATCGAATTTCCGGCAGAGGCGAGTGTCGTACGTCGAGGAGGGGACAACATTTCGTGTTGTACAGCCACCTGTGTTAGGAAAGGACAGCAAAAACGAAACATTTAGTACGGAGAAAGAACATCATGACCCCACCGTGAAACCGACAACCACGTCGTCACCGGCACCATCGAGTACTAGAAAGGATGTAAGTCAACCTCCAGTTGTACTCATTGTTGCCAGAGGAAGGAGCGGTTCGACTTTTCTAGGACAGTTTTTGAACCAGAATCCAAACGTCTTTTATTTCTTCGAACCACTACGAATGATTCCGGATTTTATCCAAGCAAAGTTGATCAAAGACGAGGCCAAGACGTCAATGTCATTGGAAATCTTATCAAGTTTACTTCAATGTAACTTCCCGACATATTACATCGCACACGCGGATAAATGGCCACTGGCAGTTTTCGAAAGCAAGGCATTGAAGAATACACGCCAAAAAATGAAAATTTTGGGCCGGAAAAGATTTCATGGCGAATCGTACGCAATTAGGTGTCGCTCTTACGGTGCTACTGCGGCAAAAGTGATACGTATTAGTAACGTGGATCAACTAGAAACTCTAGTCACCGAACATGGTTTGAATCTGAAAATTATCTTGCTTACAAGGGATCCAAGGGCGTACGCATCGTCATGGAAACACTTTGCCTATTTTAAAGAACAAGGTCAGATCAAAGGTAAGAACCTTATACAACTCGGACTTATGGCGACGAACCTCACTAAAGCACAACATTTACCTGTGGTAAACGCTTACTGTGATTGGTTGAAAGACAACATAAAAACTGTATTGGGACCACCTGATTGGTTAAAAGGACGCGTGAAAGTTGTGAGATACGAAGACGCGGCCCTGGATTCTAACAGAATAATGGAAGAGGTGTACGATTTTATTGGTATACCGCCCCACACGGATGTCTACCGATGGCTCTATCAGAACACCAACGTGCAAACGAATGCCACACTTGCTGGCACAATGTCCATGAAAAGAAACGCCACCTACGTGACGCAGGCTTGGAGAGATGATGTGATGTTCTATGATGTACAAGAAATACAACATGTATGTGGACAGGTCATGAATTTACTGGACTACAAAAAGATTTATCGGCCCAAAGTACTCCGAGACTGGTCATTTCCCGTTCTATGAAGAAATATTAAAATACTAGCAGACAACAACGTCGATCGGTTCATCACGTTTGAACATGATTATGTAAATGAGGTATCTATATTTGCATATCGACTATGTTTCTGTAGAGAAAGACCAGGCATATATACATGCGCATTGTTTACTTTGGTGAAAATACGAAGGCTCGTGTTGTTTTTTCTGTTTGAACTCAGACCACTATAGAGAAGTTGGAGATGATTTGACTGCACTAAGCTTGTCATTTCCAAATCGATTCTTCGTCAAAAATTTGAATGTTTTCATTTATTTGATGTAAATAATATACAGGCTAATTGGTACTGATTCTTATCGGTTATATGAACGGGTATATTTGATAAATATTCATTTTCAATGGCAAGTATTCGTACACGTCTAGCACCGTGCGTATATACCAAATCACAAATGTTCCTACTAAGGCCATGTAAATCGCATTGTGGAGACAATTTTGAAGTTATGGCACAAGAAGTCTTTTTCTGAAAATAATGGGGGAAAACTGCAATTGAGCACACGAACATTAGCTATAGGAACATTATAGCCAATACAAGAAGTATTTGAATATATTTCAAGATATGTTTAAAGAGTTGAGATAATTTGTTACCAATATTTCAAGTTTGAAAGTATCTGTGATGTGTAGTTGTAGACATCAAGGTTATTAAAAATCTTGAAAGTGTTTTGGTACATGAACATACTAGTTGTTTAAATTTATAAGTGCCTTTGCTATGTGTATTATGTGTGCGTGATATGTATGTATGTATGTATGTATGTATGTATGTATGTATGTATGTATGTATGTATGTATGTATGTATGTATGTATGTATGTCTGTCTGTCTGTCTGTCTGTCTGTCTGTCTGTCTGTCTGTACGTCTGTCTGTACGTCTCTCTCTCTCTCTCTCTCTCTCTCTCTCTCTCTCTCTCTCTCTCTCTCTCTCTCTCTCTCTCTCTCTCTCTCTCTCTCTCTCTCTCTCTCTCTCGTGTGTGTGTATTTGTGTATTTATTTGTGAGTGTATCTATGTGTGTGTTAGCCCAGATGAGAAAAGTGGTCAGCTATATGCCCATCAACCTATTGTCCATTAAGATAAAATGTTAAAACACTGGATAAACAGAGGTAATCACGCCTTTATTGTTTCTACGATCCTGATGTCAGTCGGTACTTTTTGGGTGCAACCGAAACGTGCGTCATCGATTCATTTATTCAGTTTACCAAACTATTGTGCTCGATCAAGATCTCACGGTTACTGGGGATAATGAGACATCTTTCAGTCCACAATTACGTGTCATTCCACAGGGTGCTCAGGCTCATTTAGTTCTGTTTACAAATATAAACAAAACAAAATAAACATACAAATAAACAAATAAACAAACAAACAAACAAACAAAAACAAATAAATAAATAAATAAATAAATAAATAAACAAGTAAACAAACAAACAAACAAAATAAACTGACAAATGAGTAGATACATACATGAGTAAACGACAACAAACCAACGAACAACCAACCAAACACTGCCCCCCCTCCCCGAAATGGTCACATATGGAAATAACCCACCATTTCGGGGGGGGGGGGGTGGGGTGGCAGTGTTTGGTTGTTCGTTGGTTTGTTGTCGTTTACTCATGTATGTATCTACTCATTTGTCAGTTTATTTTGTTTGTTTGTTTGTTTGTTTGTTTGTTTGTTTGTTTGTTTACTTGTTTATTTATTTATTTATTTATTTATTTGTTTGTTTGTTTAGTTGTATGTTTATTTTGTTTTGTTTATATTTGTAAACAGAACTAAATGAGCCTGAGCACCCTGTGGTCATTCTTCATATGAAACAACAAAATATTGCAGATAAAATGTTTAGCATAAATGTATGAGTGATAAAAACCTGGGAACATTTCAGCTGCAGACAGTTCCATTGATTACCTGTCTGAGTGACTACATTGACAGAAACTGGGTCGTGTTTACTAAAAATAAGGCTTATATACTCAATGTAATACATACAAAGAAACAGTTGGAATAGAATATGAATGCTACTTAATGTATCCAGACACTTGTGTTCACAGATAGCTGGATTCTCGCAAAGAACGAAAACATACCATGCATTTTTCCCTTCAAACTGTGTAACAAATAATTCCACTGTACGGCTAACGATTACATGCCTGGTAGGTAACTCGCATTCTGGGGCGGATATTGATGTATTGGTCGTTGAAAACATAATGCAATAAAGTCGATGCAAATCACCTTACCAAAATGGCTCCACAGTACATAGTATTTGTGATCAATAGTTATTCTCGATAACAGTCCAAGATTTCAAAATACCAGGTATATATTTAATTGATTGGTCCCCGGGGATTGGTCGCACGTCTTTCCAGTTTTACCGTTATTCAATATTTAGCGTTATTGACCTGTTGACCGACAATTAATGATAAACCTGTATTACTGGAGGGCCCGGCTATTTTTCATTTTGTGAACTACTTTGTCTCCGAATCAGCGCAATAGTTTGGCAAACTAGTGAGTTTTGTGGTGACTATTTTATTTTGCATTTGTCGGATTTGTCGCTGATCGCCACTGTTGATGCTCCCTTTCGACTCTACTCATTCGAACTCTGTTCATTTGAATTCTGTTCATTTGAACGACATTTGAACCGCTCTGACTTGGTTTGTTATCAGGTCGTCCCGGGTGTCAACAATCACACTATATAGGTGCACGAGAAATCATGAATCTTCTCTTCTGGAAAGGTCGGAGACTGAGAGATGTAATGAATTGACCTTTCAAAAGGTTACCCTTGATTGAAAAGAGAGAGAGAGAGAGAGAGAGAGAGAGAGAGAGAGAGAGAGAGAGAGAGAGAGAGAGAGAGAGAGAGAGAGAGAGAGAGAGAGAGAGAGAGAGAGAGAGAGAGAGAGAGAGAGAGAGAGAGAGAGAGAGAGAGAGAGAGAGAGAGAGAGAGAGAGAGAGAGAGAGAGAGAGAGAGAGAGAGAGAGAAAGAGGGGGGGGGAAAGCCTATGTAGCATATTTGCCAGTTTTGCAATATTTTTATCTTGACAAGTACAAAATGTATTTGTGTTGATGAAATAAAACCTACTACATACATTCATTTTTTTCCCATAGTGTATATCTGTCAAGTATCAGGATATGTAATCATATTCTTCTTTATATACAAGAAAACCAAAATATGCAAACAATATTCAAATAATTTATATATAGTTTAGATATGCAAATCATTTATTATATGCAACTAATAAATTAATGTGATTAGCATGCTCGAATTTCGCTCAAAAACTAATCAGTTCTTTGCATAACCACATAGAACAGATATCATGTCTATAGTTATTGAGAAAATGGTGACAAAGGGGATGACACAAAAACGTTTTATAGGATACGCATATTGACACTGACAGCCAGAAAGAAAGAAAGACAGACAGACAGACAGACAGACAGACAGACAGACAGGCATAACAAAAGCATTAGCATTCTTTCTGAAGCTATAATAAAAAAAACCGCAATAGCTGAAGAAACGCCGATCCAGTAGTCTAGTGAACACTACTAGAGTGGGATATAGAGCGCCTTATCAAGACACACTAGAGTGGGATGTAGAGCGCCTTATCAAGACACACTAGAGTGGGATGTAGAGCGCCTTATCAAGACACACTAGAGTGGGATGTAGAGCGCCTTATCAAGACACACTAGAGTGGGATGTAGAGCGCCTTATCAAGACACACTAGAGTGGGATATAGAGCGCCTTATCAAGACACACTAGAGTGGGATATAGAGCGCCTTATCAAGACACACTAGAGTGGGATATAGAGCGCCTTATCAAGACACACTAGAGTGGGATATAGAGCGCCTTATCAAGACACACTAGAGTGGGATATAGAGCGCCTTATCAAGACACACTAGAGTGGGATATAGAGCGCCTTATCAAGACACACTAGAGTGGGATGTAGAGCGCCTTATCAAGACACACTAGAGTGGGATATAGAGCGCCTTATCAAGACACACTAGAGTGGGATATAGAGCGCCTTATCAAGACACACTAGAGTGGGATGTAGAGCGCCTTATCAAGACACACTAGAGTGGGATATAGAGCGCCTTATCAAGACACACTAGAGTGGGATGTAGAGCGCCTTATCAAGACACACTAGAGTGGGATATAGAGCGCCTTATCAAGACACACTAGAGTGGGATATAGAGCGCCTTATCAAGACACACTAGAGTGGGATATAGAGCGCCTTATCAAGACACACTAGAGTGGGATATAGAGCGCCTTATCAAGACACACTAGAGTGGGATATAGAGCGCCTTATCAAGACACACTAGAGTGGGATGTAGAGCGCCTTATCAAGACACACTAGAGTGGGATATAGAGCGCCTTATCAAGACACACTAGAGTGGGATATAGAGCGCCTTATCAAGACACACTAGAGTGGGATGTAGAGCGCCTTATCAAGACACACTAGAGTGGGATATAGAGCGCCTTATCAAGACACACTAGAGTGGGATGTAGAGCGCCTTATCAAGACACACTAGAGTGGGATATAGAGCGCCTTATCAAGACACACTAGAGTGGGATATAGAGCGCCTTATCAAGACACACTAGAGTGGGATATAGAGCGCCTTATCAAGACACACTAGAGTGGGATATAGAGCGCCTTATCAAGACACACTAGAGTGGGATGTAGAGCGCCTTATCAAGACACACTAGAGTGGGATATAGAGCGCCTTATCAAGACTCACTAGAGTGGGATATAGAGCGCCTTATCAAGACACACTAGAGTGGGATATAGAGCACCTTATCAAGACACACTAGAGTGGGATATAGAGCGCCTTATCATGACACACTAGAGTGGGATGTAGAGCGCCTTATCAAGACACACTAGAGTGGGATATAGAGCGCCTTATCAAGACACACTAGAGTGGGATATAGAGCGCCTTATCATGACACCGTATTACGACACGAAGTGACACCAGTATCAGATACCATCAACCGTTATCTGTTCTTGCTAAGTATAATTTATTATATATGCCTGTAAACAATGCTGCTTTAAACATTGACCGTTTTGACTTATTTTAGATTGTGATCAATGGGATTCAATCTTGCATCAACACAAACACAATACTTTATCGAAATAACATTTTAGTATTCAAAAGTGTACCTAGATTTTACCGATTTTTAAATGTGTCATTTGTTATGAATAAATTCATGTTCCCAAATCAGATTTAGTAAATTTGAAATATTTCGATTTCAACAAGGAAAAACTTGTTTGAATCGATATCCGTGCGAAATGGATATATGTCAAGAGGCGATCTTGGGGTTGCACATGTACACGATCAAAGGAGGCTTTTGTAACCACCATGATCGACTCAGTCACGTGACATACGTGAGTAAACTCGGATAAAAACTGTTGCGAAACTGTTGTTTGGTCAACGCATTTAGTATTGTCTATATTTTTCGAAGATACACAGATTTATTTTATATCTCCTCTTTATCTACTATCCGTATAACTCATGCATTTCACAATCCAAGCATGTTGCTCACATCGGTGGAAGGAAAGAGAACACTAATACAACAATGTTAGACTAGAGTATTACTTATGTTATTCGAAATCATAGACGCTAGTGTTAACTATAATCTTGAGATTATTTTTCAATATTTTAGCACTTTTGTATATCATAATGGACACTATTTCTGAATTTAAACACGTGAAATGACAAAATAATAAGAACTTAGGTAAATCTCTTTTTAGTAATAAGTGTTACTTGATTTACCAATGACATTGAGCTTACTTACGGTATGTAAGCGTGTGTTTTGTATTACATTGTCGTACACAGACGTGTATAAGCGACATGTATCGTGACAGGAGGTGGGATTGCCAGCATTGCTTTCTCTCTGATGAAGTAATTTGAGTAACTTTAATGTAATCTCTTTTACGCGCACTGTCTCAAGACATTATATATATGGAACTAGTGACCTTTTCTGAATGGAACAAACCGTGCTGAGCGTATTACATGTATTTTATGATTATAGATACAGAGATTCTGTCAAACTAGTTACATTGTCACTGGTGGGTTCGAAACACTCGACATTAACGTGCAGTATTCTTGCATTGATTATCTTCGAAAGAAACGAAATAAAGTACCAGGGCTAAAAACACAATGTTAATGGCATTCGCTGGCGGCTTTGAATTTCTGTATCGAATTACTTGAAAATCAAATACTTGGGGATATTTTTCTGTATAAAATACACTGCATCCAAATCAACTGGAACGTACCTCCCCTTTCACCATTCTTCACTTCCCATCTCTGCTCTTTCGCTCTTCTCTCTTCCCCAGTCTTGCCCTGTCTAAGTTGTCTTGTCTCCCCTCCCATACACCAGCTCCCGGGTATCAGTTTGACATTGCCCCACCGTGACCATAAATGTATAATTATCATAAGTGTGCTAACAAAAGATAAAAACGCACCAGGCTTTGTTCTCCCCTTAAACATTATACAATGCAAACATCGTATTAGTCTAATCAAAACACATACCCGTGTGTTATCTTTAATTAAGATATGTCACATCGAGGTGTCGTGCCAGAATCATTAAAAGTAAGTTATGTCCACTTTATTTGACAATAATTCTATTATTAACAAAACATACTTAAAAAATAGGAGAATGCAAAATTATGCCTTCAAAAGAAACTTAACCTCACTGTATTGAAAAAGTTATGTATGTATGTATGTATGTATGTATGTATGTATGTATGTATGTATGTATGTATGTATGTATGTATGTATGTATGTATGTATGTATGTGCGTGCGTGCGTGCGTGCGTGCGTGCCTGCCTGCCTGCCTGCCTGCCTGCCTGTCTGTGTGTGTGTGTGTGTGTGTGTGTGTGTGTGTGTGTGTGTGTGTGTGTGTGTGTGATATAAATACACTGCTTAGTATACATACATATTTTCCCCGAAGGGAACAGTAAACGAACTAAGACTTCGCAATCAGAAAGTAAGTGAGTTGTGCCATACAATGACACTTACTTAATAGCGTACTAGCGTACATATTATGGCAGTGTATTTATCGGTGATCGAGAAGACACAATACTCGCAGAAATGAAATTGAAAAGCGAGAAATTGGTTGCTACAGCAACCACTCTTTCAAAAATCACGAAGAAAAGCAAAGAATACACAACGATGAAAGTTTTAAAAGAAGAAACGGGTTGTTATAGCAACAGCAATTTCAAAGATCATGGAGAAGTAGCACTTACAGAAAGTAGTTAGATGGGTACAGTAAATGCATGTATTCATCATGAATGTGAAAAACGTTTACTATTAGATATTTAGGTTGTACTGTATATTGTTGAACATGTCAACATTCAATGTCTAATCAAGAACTGCTGTAACATATTCCACCCAAACAGATGTCAAAAAATTGTAAAAAAAAAAAAAAGATTAAATAAATACGCATATACATAATACGTTATTTTATTTCAAAATGTTGCTCGCATATGAATTCATGAAGCCTTCTGAAGATAGTCTGTTTCCTCCGGTCTGTCAAAATAATGTAATACATTTAACTGTCACTGGTTGGTCATTGTCTCCTGCCCAGCTAAATATTCCACACAATATTTCATTGGGACGAATGTACATTATGTAGCTAGTTTTACTAGAAAGTTGCTAAACAAATGTTTAGCAACCAATCTTGTTTCAGATATCTACAATTTTTCTACAATATTTTGATGACGCTCAAGAGTAATATAATATACACACTTATTTCCATAAGCAGAGTGTGCCTTGGCAAGTGACCCGATACGAGTGTGTATTCTTCAATCAATGCAATTAAGTGAACTGAACTGAACTGAACTAAACTGATCGAAACTGATCAAAACTGAAAAAACTGAAGCGAATGGAACGGAACCGAACGGAACGGAAAGTAACGTGTGACGAGTTGCTATGTAAAACAACGGAGGTGTTTTCAACTACAGTCTGTCTGTCTGTCTGTCTGTCTGTCTGTCTGTCTGTCTGTCTGTCTGTCTGTCTGTTTGTTTGTTTGTTTGTTTGTTTGTTAAGCAGAATACAAAATAGTACTGTTACGTAGATGCATTTAGATAAAACTTGTGGAAAAACAGTCCATGACATTGGCCATTTGATTAGTTTTCGGTTGAGATCTGGTTCCCAATATGACTGTTTCGCCTTGTCATATATATACCCCCGAATGTAGAACACTGTAGATGAATACACCGTACTACCTCTGTTTGACATCACTTTGACTTGTTGTCAATCTACTACATGTAAGCTTGTATTCAAAATGACTTCTTCCTTACATTCTACTATCAAACAGTTTTTTAAGTGCATGTATCATGTTCTTGTGGTTATCATTTCACATATCGCTTTACTAGGGATTAGAGGGTAGGTCACTTTTTACAAATTGATTCTCGGGGAGGGCCATATTTTATAAAAGGAAAGATTAAGGGAGGGTAACATTTTACTTTGACTCGTTTTGTTATCTAACTTTGCATTATTTTGTGATTTTAGCATGATCCCACCGCTGTCACCGGTTCCAAATCCTACTGCTACCACAGCCCAGCACTGCCACCATTGTAAAGAAATATCATAACACATCAGTGAAATACAGTGAAAACTGTTAGCTGTGGAGTTGTGGTGTGAGGAGAGGAGCGGGGCTCATACTAGTAAAGGGGGAACAGTGTGGCATGGCAGGATTTGGGGATAATGTGGTGGAGTGGAGATGTTGACCTCGGTCCCGAGGTTGTCAGTTTTACGTTCCTCAGTCTTTGCGAGTTATAGTCAGCTCAGCCAATTAGATCCAAATACAAACACAAACTCTCTAGTGAGAAACAACAAATGCCCGAAAAGTATGTTAATGTGGTGGGATCTTTACTACAGAATGGTCCCTGTCTTTAGTAGGATTTGAACATCTGTTCAGGAAAGCTTTTAAAGAGTATCTACTTGACGAAATTTAAACTAGTGAATATAATACATATTCTTGCATTGTTAGCTCGTTTTTGAAATTTTCTCCCATTATATTTTTTCTTCTAGTTCTGTGTAGCCCTTATTGTTATTGATGCATATGAACTCTGAGGTGGAGCCAAACTTGATTAGCGAAAAGCTATTTTTTGACTCCAAATTGCCAATCTGTTTATTTATTTCCTGTCATTTTGTAATTGTAACTTACTTTAAAAATTGGCAATAAAATGAATGAATGAATGAATGAATGAATGAACCATGGACCTCATGACTACGAATCTTGAACTCTAACAACTATGCCACATGGCGGGATTAAATAGTTTTTTCATTAAAATATTTGAACAGGGGGAGGGTCATATTTTAGCACAACGGACTAGGGAGGGGGTCACAGACAGAACTTGATTTTTCCCGGCCCTCCCTCTTGTAATTACTGAAAGCTTCCTAGTAAGTAGATGACATACACTAATGTTGGTTGGCATTTAGACTTTACATGTAATACCAAACTCATCTAAATATAACCCATGGCTATTTCGACGGTGGACAAGGGGTTAGTTTCGTAACCGGTAACCGTCTCTGATTATGTCTCGTCAAAAGTAAAACTTCGAAAATCGAGACCATACTTAAGTTCGTCATCACTGGTTTATTTCTTACGTCATCTGTTCAAAGGTACAATGTCTTCTGAACACGTAAAAGATGTATGTAAAACGTTTACAAAGAGAACACTCTTCCTAGTCGAACTACTCATCATTTCACAGTGTCAGTTTAAGATGATGAAGAATAAATAAATTAGATAGATAGATAGATAGATAGATAGATAGATAGATAGATGGATGGATGGATGGATGGATGGATGGATGGATGGATGGATGGATGGATGGATGGATGGATGGATGGATGGATGGATGGATGGATGGATGGATGGATAGATAGATAGATAGATAGATAGATAGATAGATAGATAGATAGATAGATAGATAGATAGATAGATAGATAGATAGATAGATAGGTGGGTAGATATCGTAATATCAGAACATATAATTTAAATCGCTGCTGACAACCGTGTAGTAAATCAATTGTTAATTATGGCGTGAGGAGAGGAGTGGGTGTCACATGAGTGAGTGAATGGGAAAAGTGTGGTAAGATATTGGGGAGGGGGGATAATTCGGTTGAGTGCGGTTGGGTCCTGGCCTTCAGCTCTGCCAATTAGATCCAAACATGGGAATTCATGTAATTCCTTCGCACAAATTCATTGTGGTGGTAGCAGATGGAAACAACCAATGCCTCAATGTGATGGTTGTGTTGGGATAGAATTTTGACCCACGTTTTGGAAATATTTGGAAATAACAGGAGAGGTCATGTTTTACGTTTTAGAGAAAAGGAAATTGAAGGAAGGTCATTTTACATAACAGACCGGGCTTGATTTCCACCACACCTTGTAAAAATCGAATGCTCCCTTAAGAGAGAATATAAGTATGGCAAGCGCAGCTGCTTTTTCGCATTTAGAGATTAAAGTATGGTCTCCGGGGATAATGTGACGACAACTAACACAAGTATCTCATATCTGTTTCACTTTTTCAGTCTCTTGCCTTGTAAAATGCTAGAAAGAAACAATATAATGCTACAAAATACATCGGATTATTTTCACATCTGTCAGCATGGCAGACGTATTTGTCATTTTTCATAAGGAAGTCAGTAAAACACCATGGGAACGTACACGTCATTTATCAAACAGATTAGAAACACGGGTCATGGTAAATATCTACCGAAGGGAAATGTGTAACCCACGTTTCTGTTTTATCAATGTCGAACTAGTTATGTGAAATTATAAAAATATATGTCTGTTTTCCCTTGGAATAGAATGTAATATCTATTTCATGGCAAAAGCAGAGAGCACTGTTTATGTGGCATCAGGTGGAACTTCTGCTTGGGTGATATTTACTTATGGTAATCGTCATTATAATGAATTGATGTATTTGTTCCTTCTGAGATGGTAGAGGTTGGCTCAAAGACTGAGATGACCAGCTGAGCACTGAAATTACTATACACGTACGTTCACCCTAAATTTTGAAAATATTTTAGTTTAAAATCTGTAATCCAAATATTAAAATTAATGGGTCTATGTATATAATTAATAATCTCCCTGTATTTCTCACTCGTGCGATGTCTTCACGGACCCATGATTCCCCTAATGTCTGCGCTCGGATGGATAAGGCCTACATGAGGGGAATCATTCAGCCTCGATGACGTCGTACTCTTTCGAAATATCGGGGATTATATAAAAACTCGGCCACTGAATAGACGTACATGTTTTAATATCAGAACGTCCTCGGTGAAATATGATATGTTCACAATCTTTCGTATTTCTTTGTATGCTTAAAGATATCAAATAGCACTACCATAAGGCTTACAATACAAAACCTTCACGAAACAAGATACAGTCCATCTTTCCATAATTGTGGTTTTTAGGAAAACCATGATGGCTCAAGGGTAAATACTTGCTTGCAAACGTACAGCTCTATGATGTAGCCCATATTTAGTAATTACAAGATAGAAGGAAAATGTATACAAATAATGCATATGCAACAACTTTCATCCTTCCTGTTTGCTTCTTGTTACTTTGATCGTAGGTTTCTAAATTGGCACCCTCCAGAAATGTCATGACAATTTGGAAAGTCTCTCTAATGACATATAGCAATGAAGCCACAGCTGAGACTTAATGTGTATTGTGTATTGTTGAGTGACGTCATCAATTTGGAAACTATATTCCCAACATTTAAATTACCAATATAATTGGTTTGAATTAGATGAGACCATGTTCCTTCCTTCTCTCAATCCATCTTCCCCGTCTCCACACTCTTCAAATACCACTAGACTGGAATAAAATAATCGTCTGTATAGATGAGAAGATGAGCTACACATGTTGTGAAACATTTGCATCAACACTTAGCTGTCAGTGGTCACCGACAGAAAGTATACCGAGGACGTAATGTTTTGGACGTCAAAACCTACGTCATTAAAGTAACTATACATTATTCTAACAGTAAATCGGATATCTGGCAAGGGGTGATAAACTAAACCTTCCATAAGGGCAAAGTCTTATAGAAATTCGCTCTTACATACAATAATTGTTGGAATGCAACAGAACATATGCGATTAGTTATGTTGAAGTATGTACCAAATTACATTGAATTTGAAATATGCATTTGAAGATATAGCCTAATTACTAAAAATCATTAATCATGCAAATGAGTCATTAATACTAAAAGCTACATCACAAAGTTCTTTAGCAGCTGTGCACTTTAGTATGGTTGATGTATGTAGTAAATTATATTGAATTTGAAATGTGCATTCTTAAGCCTAATTACTGAAAATCATTAATTATGAAAATATAGAAGAAGATATAGCCTAATTACTAAAAATCATTAATCATGCAAATGAGTCATTAATACTAAAAGCTACATCACAAAGTTCTTTAGCAGCTGTGCACTTTAGTATGGTTGATGTATGTAGTAAATTATATTGAATTTGAAATGTGCATTCTTAAGCCTAATTACTGAAAATCATTAATTATGAAAATGACTTATATCAATAAACTTTATGAGATATTTGCACCCTGGTATCATTAATATATGTACCAAATTATATAGAACTTGCTTGCACTTCACATATAGCCTAATTACTGAAAATCGCTAATTATGCAAATGACTCATTAAAACTAAACACTGCAGAAACAAGCAATTCAGGACATGTGCACTCTGATCGTACGGAACCATGCCATTAATGTCTGTACTAAATTATATTGAATTTGAAGTGTGCATTCGTAAGCCTACTTACCGAAAACCATTAAATATGCAAATAGATCATTACTATCTATGGGATATTTACCAAACCTAATTTGTTCTTGCAATTACCCTAAGAAACATGTGCACCAACTTTCGTTTGAACTGAGCCAGCCGTTTTTGAGAAAACAATGACACAGACAGACAGACAGACAGACAGACAAACACACACACACACACTTTTCATCCCTAAATTATAACCTTCCCTACTGGAAAAAGGGTTTGTCAAGTAAGAAGACAAATTATAAAATAACGATGATTTTAGTGAGACATTGGAACAAATCTTGGACTTGACTTAATACCTGGTCTATTAAAACATTCGATTGTAAGGTAAACAATCAACTTTTATAGTTCACATATCTTCCATGATTCAAATATATGTGGTCATATACATGTCGCACATGACGGATCACACTCCTTTCTGTCAAGAGTAAATGATCACACCGAATCATTAATCTAAGTTCAGATTGTAGTTTTCGTTAATTATCTGATAAAAAGTGGAGTAGAGAATCTTGAAGCAGTATATCTCAAACTTGTGTATATGTAAGTCAAGGCTATGAACTTTGTACGACAGTACTTGATTATCAATATTTCGATATGTGAATGACTAGGACAATATGAAAGTAGATTGAATATCGTTAGTTGTCTGAGATTGTATTGAGCTTTCAACACTATATTACTCTGATCGTAAATCGATTTTGACAACACCTCAGAGACTACTTTGAACAGTACATTCGTATCAACGACTCACAGACGCAATGTTTTGTCATAATATACATCTTCACCGAGGGAGAAAGTCTTACAAACACTGCTACATCTCGTCGTCTGGTGTGAAAAAGACTTACTACTAACACTGCTACATCTCGTTGTCTGGCGTGACAAAGTTTTACTATATAAGATGACGATATTTCGTCCGTCCTCTGTGACAATAGATAATACCAACATGGTTACATTTTCATTACCCGGCGGCTATCATTTGTCAAATAATAGAATACAACATGACATTTTATTCAGGCTTCGGTTATCTTTGGCAACGATATATATTTGATAATTGTTGCCTGTGATAATAAAGTTCAAAATTAATGTAGCAGTGTTAGTAAAAACATGTCGCGCCGGATGATGAAATGTAGCAATTGTAGAACAACTTTGCCAGGTCAAGAGACAGTCTGTATCGAGTTAACTGGCTCCTAGTATACATCATTTATGTAAAACAGATCCGTTCCTCACGTTCAGCCAATAACAATAGCCAGATATAATTATATGTTAATTCTAAAATCTCAGCAAATCACTGCGACTTGTGAAGTATAAGTTCTAACATAAACTCTTGGGTAGCTCAAACATACGAAGCTTTCTCTTCTTGCGAGGCGTAGTAGTAGAGACAAGTAAGCGCAATGAACGATACGGCTGAAGGTATTAATACAACGCATCTTGATGAGAATAACGATGTCCAGGCAACAAGAGGGTGGGATTTACAAGTACCCAGAGAAGTATTTATCATTGCTAACGGTGTAAACGGTTGTCTCATCATTCTTGGCAATTTGTTGGTAATCGTAGCCATTTGTCGTCAAAAGAATCTGTGGAAGTCAACAACAAATCACTTCATTGCATCTCTTTCTATATCGGACTCATTCGTCGGTCTTATTTTCATTCCCTTCAAGGTTGCTGCCATGTACAAACCTGAGATATTAGGTATGGAGCACTTGTGCGATGCCGTGATGACAATATCATGGACGTCCATGAACACGACTGTGTTGTCGCTTCTTTCCATTGCCATCGACCGTTACCGTGCCATCGTTACCCCACTGAAACAACGAATATCCGTAAAGCAGGCAAGACTGATCATCCTCCTGACGTGGATAGTGTCATTCGGGTATTCATCCGTCAACATCTATCTCTATGGAGTGGTTAATAAAATAACCGAGCAAAACGTCACCATTAGTCAGTGCAAATACGTGGCCAAAATGGACTTGCTCGGAGCCCGGGCAGCAACAGACGGTGTCATCCTATACATTGCACCACTTGTAATAATCGCCTACCTGTACATACGAATGGTAGTAGTCCTGTACTTTGGAAGTACTCTGAATGAAACATCTAAACGGCGGAAGAGAAAGGCAATAAAAATGTTGATTATCATTGTAGTGATGTTTGCCGTCTGCTGGTTGCCAATCCGAATATGGCGAATGTTCATGTTCTACATACCTCGGTTGGCTCGTTCCAATTTCATCTTCACCGTCATAATTCTGATTCTCTTCGCAAACAGTTGGATCAACCCAGTAATTCTTGCTTTTTTTAGCGAAAAATTCCGCAGCGAGTTTACATACATTCTTTCCTGTGGATGTAGAAGACAACAGTTTGTACAAAAGAGTACCAGTGACAATCGCATGAGGAACGTCACGAAGAAGGAAAGTGGGTTGTCCGACACACTGACTAGTATTACCTTGGTTGTGGGTGCTGACTCGTTGACATTCTCCCAGAGTGATAGTGCAACCCATACTTCACCATCAATGCATCAAAACGACGACATCCGTGTTACCAATGTCGAGAGTGATTGCAACCCTTGTGACAATAAAGCCTTTGTCAGCTCGGAAATCTGAAAGAAATGTTGACTACATTAGTCCCCAGGAAAGACATTTCAACAACTATAATGGTAGAAAGAAAGTGTTACTTATGAGTAGTTATGTTGTCTGCACTGATGCAATGTTCTTTTTGATTTGTTATGAAGCTAATATATGCTGTATTTCATAATACGTTCTTGTTTAGTAAGAGTTTAAACTAGTGTCCTTGCACGTACACAGTCATGTCGGAGACTTAAAAGTATATATCAAGCTTATAGTCCATTGTTTGTAGAGTACCGTCTTTTTCAAAATTATAACAAACTTAGGCATTTTATGCCATCATAATCAAACGTTTTTAAAGCGCTAGAAATACTACTAGGAAAATCAAACTATAGGCAAACTTATATACAAGATAAAATTGTTATATGTGGTAGATTACATTAGTAATAGTCATGTAGACATAATCACCCTTCAAAATAGTGTAAAAAGTGAGTGAGAGTGAACATGTTACCGCACGAGGAAAATTGGCCATTAGAAACGCCGCCCTACTGTGAGTGTAATGATAACTTATAGTTAGACCATAGTTTGATTAACATAGTAGTACTTTGTGATTTCAATGAAACTTTTATCTGGGTAGGTAAATATTTCTTCTGTCAATCATTATGTCCCTGGACAGGAAAGATTTCACCACCTACTATGATAATGGACATTTAGTCTGGCACCAGTGGGCTGTTGTTAACACTGTCACCAGTGGACTGTTGTTAACATTGTCACCAGTAGGCTGTTGTTAACACTGTCACCAGTAGGCTGTTGTTAACACTGTCACCAGTAGGCTGTTGTTAACACTGTCACCAGTAGGCTGTTGTTAACACTGTCACCAGTGGACTGTTGTTAACATTGTCACCAGTAGGCTGTTGTTAACATTGTCACCAGTAGGCTGTTGTTAACATTGTCACCAGTAGGCTGTTGTTAACATTGTCACCAGTAGGGTGTTGTTAACATTGTCACCAGTAGGCTGTTGTTAACACTGTCACCAGTAGGCTGTTGTTAACATTGTCACCAGTAGGCTGTTGTTAACATTGTCACCAGTAGGCTGTTGTTAACATTGTCGCCAGTAGGCTGTTGTTAACATTGTCGCCAGTAGGGTGTTGTTAACACTGTCACCAGTGGGCTGTTGTTAACACTGTCACCAGTGGGCTGTTGTTAACACTGTCACCAGTGGGCTGTTGTTAACACTGTCACCAGTAGGCTGTTGTTAACATTGTCGCCAGTAGGCTGTTGTTAACACTGTCACCAGTAGGCTGTTGTTAACATTGTCGCCAGTGGGCTGTTGTTAACATTGTCACCAGTGGGCTGTTGTTAACATTGTCACCAGTAGGCTGTTGTTAACACTGTCACCAGTAGGCTGTTGTTAACATTGTCACCAGTAGGCTGTTGTTAACATTGTCGCCAGTAGGCTGTTGTTAACATTGTCACCAGTAGGGTGTTGTTAACACTGTCACCAGTGGGCTGTTGTTAACACTGTCACCAGTAGGCTGTTGTTAACATTGTCGCCAGTAGGCTGTTGTTAACACTGTCACCAGTAGGCTGTTGTTAACATTGTCGCCAGTGGGCTGTTGTTAACATTGTCACCAGTGGGCTGTTGTTAACATTGTCACCAGTAGGCTGTTGTTAACACTGTCACCAGTAGGCTGTTGTTAACATTGTCACCAGTAGACTGTTGTTAACATTGTCATCAGTAGGTTGTTGTTAACATTGTCACCAGTAGACTGGTGTTAACATTGTCACCAGTAGGGTGTTGTTAACACTGTCACCAGTAGGCTGTTGTTAACATTGTCACCAGTAGGCTGTTGTTAACATTGTCGCCAGTAGGCTGTTGTTAACATTGTCACCAGTAGGGTGTTGTTAACACTGTCACCAGTAGGCTGTTGTTAACATTGTCGCCAGTAGGCTGTTGTTAACATTGTCACCAGTAGGGTGTTGTTAACATTGTCACCAGTAGGCTGTTGTTAACATTGTCACCAGTAGGGTGTTGTTAACATTGTCACCAGTGGGCTGTTGTTAACATTGTCACCAGTAGGGTGTTGTTAACATTGTCACCAGTGGGCTGTTGTTAACATTGTCACCAGTAGGGTGTTGTTAACATTGTCACCAGTGGGCTGTTGTTAACATTGTCACCAGTAGGCTGTTGTTAACATTGTCACCAGTAGGCTGTTGTTAACACTGTCACCAGTAGGGTGTTGTTAACATTGTCACCAGTAGGGTACCCCTGTTGTCATCTTTGCCATATACACCACCATCATTTGGTTGTTGCTATGGGCGTGATGTTGTTGTTAGGTAATGTATGTCCACTCTTTTGGATGTTCATCCACTTGCCTAACCACCCTCTCTGTTATCTTTGCAATTTACACCATCATTAGGATATGTTCCCTATAGGCATGGTCTTGTTCAAGTTGCTAGGCATATTTAATGTCTTGCACGCCAGACAATCTTGATATCTTTGCAGCATATACTGACATTTGGCTGTTGCTTGTGGCGGGCTATGGTTGCTAGGGCCAGGTATGTCAATTTGTTTTGGACAATATGTGCGGAATATCGCCTCTAGAAACACCCCAACACATTTCAGCCCCCACCCATTCACCAAATAGTTAAATTTCAACCCAATCTGTCCAGTAACTTTGGAATCAAAGATATTTTACCATATTTAACATATTTATAACTAATTTGCATATTTTTGATGGGTTCACCATGTCATAAATAATCCTTTATTAACACATACCTATGTACAGCTCCACCAATTTATGTTTTTGGTTTTTTTTTTACCCCCAAAAAAAATTTTGACCAAAAACGCACATGTCTTGTGCGGTCATTTTTATAAACTTAAATAAATTATCATACTCTAGTTTGTTTTAAAAATAAACTCTCTACATTGTGAAATATTTATAGCAAAAAAACACCTTCTTCTTAAAAAAGTAGCCATCCCTGATAACTTCTATATGTTAACCCAGAAAGAAAAACTTGTTATTGAATGAACTTGGAATGTAAACTTTAAGGAAGTAAAAATATGTTTAGTCTTATGCACACAACAAAAGTCATAAATTTAATCATACCACCACCATCGCAAGCGCCACCGTTACAATCACTTATCACCGTCATCACCACCACCACCACCACCACCACCACCACCACCGCCACCACCACCACCGCCACCACCACCATCACCACCACCACCACCACCACCACCAACAACAACAACAACAACAACATTTTGATGTGTAAAGCGAATATTGAGTATATCTTAAAGAGTCAACACAAATGCTTTGAATAGGAAGAGTATGGAAAGTTCTCATCATTATCACATAGTCAAAAAATATGTAATCTTTTTTGTAAATGTACTTTGATATTCCTTCTGTAATCATTTAAGTTATATCAGAAAATCTTCGGTTTATGTTGATAAAAGTATTCATCATTTCATGGGATTCTTACAACACTCTCATCTATTTTGCCAAAATAATGTACTATTTCGTTAGCCCATCCATCAACCTACCCCAACCCATAAATCTATATAGTCGCAAACCTACACAGCCACCCTTGCCTCCCTCCCTCTATCCATCTGTCTGTCTGTCTGTCTGTCTGTCTGTCTGTCTGTCTGTCTGTCTGTCCGCCCGCCCGCCCCACCCACCCACCCACCCACCCACCCACCCACCTATCTATCTATCTATCTATCTATCTATCTATCTATCTATCTATCTATCTATCTATCTATCTATCTATCTATCTATCTATCTATCTACAGTGTAGTTCCAACACAACACGACACGACACCAGGACCAACTTAACATTCGAAGACTGTGGTGTTACATGTAACATGTTAAACTCTTTTCATCAAGGAGATTTTACCTGAAAGGGAATCTATACAATTACAACAATGCTCATCCCATCAATCACCAGACAGATAAGCAATTGCTTCTTCGTTTCTTTCTGCAATGCAAGTACGTCATCCAGTGCTACGATTTATAAGAAGGGTATTAGGAGCAATGACACATACATTAGACAAAATGTTGATTGATTAGAACGGTGTAGTCGACAACAGAACCAAACCTATTGAACTCTTTTGTACGTGTCATTTAGTTTTAGTAAACTTAATAAGGTGATTTTACGTAGTCATGGCTAGGGGCAAGTTTTACTTTTAGTGTAATATCCTCATTACCGACCTAATGGTATATTCCGAAATCGTATTCGTTAAAGGTGTTTCCACTTTGTTAAACCAGCCACATTATAAGATACAGTAAAACGTGTATTTTTTATTACTGACAGGATAAATGACCACTAAAAGCAAGACAACTCTAATTTCCCAGTGAGAAAGGTTTACATGCGCACTTTCTGACTTGCAGCAAAGGTACTATACAGTGCGTTGCAGATTACTGTTCAAATTCTCTGTCGATTTTCCATGTTATGTCTTAGAGAAAGGAAATTGATGGATGGTCACTTTTTATTACGACGGAATCGGGCAAGGGTATATATATAGTTTACACAACAGCCCAGGCCTGAATTCCCCACCCCTTGTAATTTAGTGAAGGCTCCCTAACCCCAAAAGTTAATAGTGATTAATTTTCGATATATTGAAAACCCTCTTTCACGTTATGACATTTATATCAAAGTAAAAACTTTGTAACATTTAGCTTGGACTCTTCCCTTATTCCAAACGCACATATTGATAGTATGTAATGTTAACTATAGGGAACGAGCAAAATGTACGGCAGGGGTGCTGAGGAGATGGTTGATAGATTGAAACGCGGATAGATTGAAACGCTGCATTTGTTTTTGATTTACCATGATTCCAAACTAACTATATTATACTGTCCTATTGATTCTTCGAACCATGAACAATAATACAATGCTCCTTATAATACACAGTTCTTTAAAGCAGATAAGGCTGCTGATAGCTATGAGAACGTGCGGTTGCGTCTGCCAATCTCTCTCTCTCTCTCTCTCTCTCTCTCTCTCTCTCTCTCTCTCTCTCTCTCTCTCTCTCTCTCTCTCTCTTATGAAAGGATTTTGGACAATACTTTCCCATGAAAGTCTCTAAATGTTACTCGTAAATAAATTCAATGTCTCAATTTAAAAGTTCAAAATCTATTTTGTGCGATTTCTAGCAGGAAGAAATCCGTCTAGTAAGAAATTGAATTTTTTTCGATCACTCCTAGATTTTAGAGGGAAAATAACATTTTGTAACATGTCATGTGTACATGTTATAAAATCATTTCCTTACTATGTCCGTGAAATACTCTATAAAGGACAATTGAATTCAAACCTGTGTCTACCTCAGGAGCTATTCCTCCTGTTCTCTACGTTACAATTGATATGCAAACTATTTAACTTCTGTGAAGACGTACTTTATATTTGGTGTTCATATCAATGCATACCAAATAGCTATGTTAACATTCAGCATTCAAGATTTTCACAGTTTGCAATAATTTCCTTCAAATATCAAAATTCCCTTGACGTTGCAATCTTGCCTCATATTGATCCACCTCTGGTTGAAGTTGTTAACAAATCAGAATATTTGTGAAAGTAATTTTCAGTGGAGATGCTGAACTAATCACGTTCACAACCCAAGCTATAGTCTAGTTCTTGTGTCAGAAAATGTCGCTGGAATATGGTCCTGTAAAAGTGTGAAGACAACTTTAGTAAGGTAATTTGATGATGCTGAATCCAAAAAAACACGCATATATTTGCATAATTTTGATAAGGAACATCTTTAAGTAAAAATACTTTTATAAAACCTTCACAGTGCCATTTTCCCACTGTTGACTAAGTAAGATACATTTTTAGAGCAATGTATCATGGGAAAATCTAATTCAGCGGCCATGTTGAATCCTTTGACAACTTTAAACATATTTTGTCTGCAGTTTTAACATTCCGTTAGGACGGTTATATATTGGGGGGAGTGTGTGTGTGTGTGTGTGTGTGTGTGTGTGTGTGTGTGTGTGTGTGTGTGCGTGCGCGCGCGCGCGTGTGTGTGTGTGTTTGTCTATGTGGTGTGTGTGTGTGTGTCTGCCTGCCTGCCTGCCTGCCTGTCTGTCTGTCTGTCTGTCTGTCTGCCTATCTGTCTGTCTATCTATCGATCTGTATCACCATTTTCTCAAAAACGGCTGGCTCTATTCTAACGAAGTTTGGTGCACGTGTTTTAAACAGCCATGAATATTAATTTCTTAAGAATGCAATCTTCAAGTTCAATATAATTTGATTCATATATTGATGATAACGAAATGCATGTGTCATATAAAGTTTGATAATATTGCTTGTAGCTTTAATGACTCATTTGCATAACTAATGATTTTCAGTGATTAGGCTATGAATGTGCACTTCAAATTCAATATACTTCAAATATAAGAAAGGGCACATGTCCTGAAAAGCTTGTTGATGTAGCTTTTAGTTTTAATGAGTCATTTGCATAATTAATTATTTAGGCTGTACATGAAGAGTGTAATCTTCAAATTCCATATAATTTGGTATGTACATTAATGATACCAGGATGCACATGTTACATAAGGCTTACTGATGTAACACTTAGCTTTAATGGGTCATTTGCTTAATTAAACATTCTCAGTTATTAGGTTACATCTTAAGAATGTTCCCTTCAAATTTAATATAATTTGGTATATATATTAATGGTAACAAAGTTCATGCCATATAAAGTTTGATGATGTAGCTTTTAGTTTTAATGGCTCATTTGGATAAATGTTTTTCAATAATTAGGCTATATTTTCAAAATGCATACTTCAAATTCAATATAATTTAGTACATACTTGAAACATAACTCATCGCATATGTTCCGGAGCATTCCAGCAACCATTGTGTGTAGGAACGAAAATCTAAAGTCTCTGCCCTTCAGTTTAAATCTGGTTCCTATATGTTCCGTAGAGTAACGTTCAAAAGTAATTAAATCAATGTATAAGGGTGTTTCAGAGGTGCTCGTCAATCAAATTTGCCTCCATTAAACGAGTTTACCATTGACTGAATGAAACACAGGCAGAGCAACTCATAGTGTAGTCCAGATTTCAGAAAATGTTGCTAGAAAATGGCAATGTAGACATCTCGTGTTAAAAAGCTTTATAGCAATAAAGTACGTGAGTTGACGTAAGGGTAACACTGACTGTTTATAGCAAATGTAAATTAAATGCCTCCTGTAAGGACAAAATACAAACCTCTGGATTAGTTTCTACACGCCTTATCATAGTTTTAAAGTCTGAGCTACCATATATAGTACACTCCAATTTGATAAATTTCATTTATAAATAAATAAAATGACTCTGAGTCAGTGAAATGAAAAAATACACCAAAATAACTGTTATAGTTCACATACTCTTCGACGTATGCACAAACTTACACGACCTTTGAAGCTTGCATTCTTAAGATATAGCATACTTACTGAAAATCATTAATTATGCAAATGAGCCATTGTCATTAGTCAGATTTGTATGACATCTGCGCTTTGTTATCATCAGCGTAAGTACTAAGATTTAGGAATTTTTTTTTTAAATTACTAGACCCAAAGACAAGATACTCGTTCGTCACAATACTTTCGTAACAGGTGATGAAGTGCAAGAGAAGTAAATAAAGACAAATTTGTGATTCAGAAGTAGACAAACACAATATGCAGACTGTTTTGATGACGTTATTAAAGCTACAAATTACATTAAAGGGACGTGGTCAGCAACTCCTGTGTATGTCTCATCATTTTTGTTTCCAAATAAAAGGTTTACTTATATTTTATCCTTCACTGTCACTTGTGTAATGACTAGTAGTCACTGGTAAAACTCCCATCGTATTAACTGCTGTGATGCTGTATTCTCATACTATATGAATAAAATGACGTCATTATATTCTAATATACTATATATTATATATTATATATTTATATCAGTTGGTTTATACTTTTAGCACAACTTTTCACTAGTGTAATAAAGTGTAAGTAATGACTTTATTTCTGCTGAAAAATGGTCTTTTCAGATAATTCCAACCTGGCAGATATTTTTATTAGATATAGATATCCGGTTAGCCCCCCCCCCCACACCACTACCAGAGCTGGCCACTAATGCCCTATACCTTCACCCCTACCCTCTGCGCAAAAACAACAAAATACACACGCCTTCAAAATCACTACCAGAGAGGGCGCTATCCGGAATAAACAGTTTGCTTGTAATGAAATTGATTGGGGGGGGGGGGGGTGCTCCAGAATACTTTGAATCGTTCTCTCAGACTGACCTACTTCCAGATAATTCCCAGGAAATTGGGAAATCTGTTTCATTTATGTTGTGTTCCATTAAAGTAAGTCCTTTGGGGAAATTCAATTTTTATGGATGACGTCAATTGGGTAAATTTTTATCATTATTACTTTCAGGAAAACATACCTATGCATATCACGATCATGATATTTGTTACAAATCTAATATGATGACCCTCTGTACATAAAATGTTGACATGGACATGATGATTTCCTTTTATGACACAATAACTACACTTGTCACAGATAATTAACCAGCAACCAGCGCTGACAAACAGCTGTATTGTTGGGGAGTTTGAAATCACAATTCACATATGTTCGGGTATGATTGGTTGGACAAGTCCATTGTTTCCATCAGTGTGAACTAAACATATATCGAAAACTGGGGAACAAATTAATTATGATTGGTGCACATACGGATAACGCAGCATGTACATCTAAACAAAGGCACTTTTGATTACTATGATCGAGGGCGCTGTTAAGGGTTGTCACGCAACATAACTATATATTGATGACCATGAGGTATAAGATCTCATCCTATTCATACAATGTATTAATTATAGTCCATCATTGATTTTATCTGTTATGGGGTTCTCATTTAGCCAGTAGCGTCGACTCGACTCTGAGTCACTGTAAACGCATAGGATTAAAACATTCACACTGCAAGCCTACCAATTCCCTAATTATACAACTAAGTTGACCCGATGGAATTCTTTAGAAGTACACTAAATTATGTCCCAAGGGAGTTTTTATATATTTTCCCCTTAGTTGATTTGTTTGTTGAACTACCTTGAACCATAATCGATCTTTCTTGTTTATAATGACATTTGATTTCTCTACCGCTGTGAAAATATTGAATAAACGAATCCCGAAACATTGTTGATTGCCTTGGTTTGCAATACTTTAACGATTTAACACTGAGTGCGATAGTAAGTGTGTTTCATTAAATAAAGCTGTGACCTCATTGCTTTCTTTACAAGGTGATACACTTAAAATGACCTAGGGGTCAAGTCAAACTCCAATCAACACGCTTTCTAACATCAATTTCTAAAAATCAATATCACTCAAGTATTGTTAGAATGAAGAAAACTGAAGTGAAAAAAGACAGAACGTCTTTCTATTTGTGTCAACAGTAAATGATTGCCAGCATCGACTATCGAGTCTTTTACTGTTTGGGTCCTTTTTGTACATTAACAAATTAATACACTTTCAATATTGAAAAGGAAAACCATTATAGTAATTTTCAAGATCTTTCAAGTAAAAAGCAATCTATTGTATCGCTTATTTGAAATCATTGAGAGTAACGTTCCTAAAGGGAAAATGCCCTGAATTGTACAAACACTATAAAATGGGGTTAAAGCATGGTTTTTGTTTTTGTTTTTTTTGTTTTGTTTTTTAACGTTCACAATATATATATAATTCTGTTATAATTTCCTTTGGCAAGATTAGTTTCGAAAACTTATTCCCATCGTGGTAAACTAATATTCTATTTCATCCCCTTACGATTATGGACAACTATTGGAAAGAGTGTAACAGTATCAACATACGATGAGTTCTACATCCGACATGGATATTATCGTTACCGACGGTGAACGTATCCTGTGATCAGCATCAAAATAAGCTAATGTATTCTATAAGCCCAAGACATCACTTCAGCCTCCAACGTCAAACATTTTCTTGACAGCGTTGTTTGCAGGGTAAAAGTAATAAACTGAAGACAAAAAGGAGCCTGTGGGCAAAATGGGAATGATAATCGTTGAAAACCAGTATTGCACATATAATATAAGAACCGCTTTACTTGGATGTGACGTGTTGTAATGCCATTAATACAATACCACTGTAACCGAGTTCATAGCCTCTCTGATTATAAGTTCGTGGACTTTTGATTTTAAGTATAATCAGTTGTGCTACAATACCATTGGCGCTATTTTAGTATTTAGATATAGTTCCTTTTATAGCTTGTAAAAGGTGATACATAACATGGACCATATTCAAATGTTTTTTGGTGATTACACACACACACACACACACACACACACACACACACACACACACACACACACACACACACACATATATATATATATATATATATATATATATATATATATATATATATATATATATATATATATAGTTTTATATAAACTATTACGCTCTGCCACTGCGGTATAGAGCACTGTCTTAGCAGATTGATACTCACCGAGTTATTTATATATATATATATATAATTTCTGATTGAATGTCATGTTTGTCCTGAAGTCAACAGATTTCATATAAGCTTAGTAACTATAAGGCACCTGTTATTAATATTTTGGCGCTATAAATAGATTTGACATTGACCTTGACTTTCAAGGTCACATGTTGAGAAATAAAATCATTTTCTGCAATGGGCAATTGGGGTCTGTGCCACCCATAAGTAATTGCGCCTTAATTGACTCTATAGGAAACTTGAAAATCCACCATCTTGGATATCCTAAACAGTGCATTGTGGGAAATACAGCTGAAACAGCGAATGTTTGCCAGAAGACTGTACATAACATATACTGTTACAGCTAAAACAGAAGATGTTCGCCAGTAGACTGTACATAACATGTATATTTTGGTAAGGTGAACTGTTGTTGTTTTACTCACTAGACGAGAATACTAGTTTACTGAACATAGCACGATTGTGATTGAAGAGAGAGTTTTGTTTACATGCTTTCATCTTTTTAGATTCCCCTCAATAATAATCACGCTGTGTTCAATAGTAAAAGTGTTGTTATCTATCAAACAAAACAACAACCTAAACTCACAAAATGGTCAACTTTGATTATAAATATATATGTTGCATATAGTCTTCTGTGAACACTACTTGTTTTAGCTGTATGATGATCAACACCCAAACACTCTTGTAGACACTATTGTTAAATTCTTTGCAATCACAAATAATCTAGTCGTGGTTACCCTGACCATTGCAGATCGCCCCAGACTAGGTATTAGGTTAATTAACCAAATGTAATCTGCTAGTTCTTTCCCTGTAGGCCTGCCTAGTTTGGATCCGAGCCCCTTATTATCAGTGGATTGTATCTGTCAACATCAAATTAGTATATAGTATAACCTTGAAAAAGAGTAACAATATTCATAACGTTCTTTCGATATTTTCTGAATATTCTTTAAAACTTAATGATTGTGTAACTTGATGAAATATTCATTATTCGAAGTAATTTCGATGGATGTATCAGTATTTAATTTCCAACATTTAAAATTACAGTACTTTCAGGTTAGTACTAACATAACAATGTATATTTTCCGTTTAATGTCAGTATGATAAATAATGTAAAGTTTCCATTCAAATGTTCTGTTTTATCTAAGCAATAATCCATAATTCACTACCTATGCCTTTCGGGATGCCTACATGTTGTAATGAGTTTTTTTAAAATAAGAATAATGTACATCAGGTTGGACAAAAGTTTCCATAGAAACAGTCTAATTCATATGCATGTAGTAGCTCCATCACTGATTTCCATTAAAAAGAGAGATGTTTACTCACCTGCATACATGACTGTTATTATCCGTAACGTTGAGTCTAGTCAGTGAAATTACTTGTCGTTCGAACCTACTCCATGTATTAAATTATAGATATCAAACATTGGTTATTCCGAACATACACCATAGTATCTTTGCAACAGTTTCTTTGTTTACTGGTTAATGAGAGAATTACCGAGCCTTGACTATTGAAGAGTCTGGAAAGCATAGGGTAGCCACTTGACACTTGCCAATGTGATTTTAGTTGACAGTCACCGCGGTATCTTTACAAATAGTTCCTTTGTTCATTGGCTAAGAGAAGATTACCGAGCTTTAAAGAGTCTGGAGAACATATGTCATGTACCTTTAGCTGACAGTCTAGAGAATGTACATAAATGTAAATGTCATTCAGAAAGAAAATAAATAAATAGAAACACAGCAGAGATCTGGACGATGGTATATACATATGGGTACATCACATTGGCAACAATATCTTCCCCTTCAGAAATAACACATCTAAATAATGACATTTATTTAAAAATGGGATAGATTTAATAAGCGAAATAAAGAATTATTGCAATTACTCATAATATAATTTTCCACTGCATTCTCACTAAACTCAAGATCACATGTCACAGCTTGACATTACCGTAAATGTCAAACTGCAACATTTGATCGTGCAATCTTCAGAAACTTTAATTAAGCTAGCTATGAATTACTTTAGGACAATAATTGGGGAATACAAAACGCTTTTTGAAGTACAGTTCTTCAATAAATGCAAAAATGAATGAATACAATTTCAAAAGGCCTGCCATTTTTTATTTACTCTACATGATACAAGCAACAGCTTTGGTCATTGCAGTGTTAAAACCAACTTTCATTTTTGCATTGATGAATTGTTCTTCGACACACGTTTTTCATTCACCAATCGGTTGTCCTCGGGTAATTGAGAGCTTAATTAAAGTTTCTGAATATTGCACATATTCATGATCAGCTGTAGGTAAGTACTAAGTGTCTTTTAAATGTTGCAGTTTGATATACGTCACAAACTTACGTTTAGCCTACATGAGTATAGAAAGAGTTATGTGAAATAAAAGCACAGGTCATTGGAATCAGCTGATATGATTCATCTCTTTGCGTAACAAATTTTGACATAACCGTTCGCTTGATGAAGTTTTCAAAGACTTTCTGATTTGTACTTTTATCAAGCGAACGCACACGAGTGGTTTCCCTGAATCATCACTTATTTGCCTTTCAAAGTCACCACTTAGTTTTTCTAATGGTACACGTATACGCCATTTTACTATTAGGCAACTGAATGTCTTGTGATACAGCCATTTAAGAATATTTCTTTTGGCAATATCGTTCAGACATCACTTTTAAACGCCAAAAACTACATATTCAGTATCAACTGCTTTCACAAATACTTTAAGGTTATTCTATGTTTTCATTGTTGTATGTGCCACGATAAACAAAGATGACGCACACGAATGTCAAGGTAACTGATATTTACTCGACATACAAAATGTATGCTTTAAAGCTGTCTTATCATAGTATGGCACCCCCGTGTAAAATGCTAAATTCTGGTAGCCATTGTGTTAAAACGGACAAGTGTATATTCTTCACGCACGGCGGGTGTGGTGGTGAATTCTTATACAGTGAAATGAAGAAAAGTCAATTAAGATGCAAACATTATTCCTGAACACTGTCCTTAAAACACAAGTAATAGCGTGGAATAAAGAGTACTACATTCCGTGAATATGCTATCGATTCTTACGCGTCCTTCAATCTGAAATAAAATACGCCAACACTCACAACAGTTGCTATATCATTCACTGTCACTACTATTATGCTAGGCAGTGTTCTTAGTTCAACGCACTATGCTTGCAGTATGTACACAAATGTACCATGTACGGAATATAATATAAAGACAAGACAACGTCTGCAATCAAAATAATATACCTGCATTTTATGTACATAACGAATGAGCGAATGACGGCGGGTAGACTCAATGACAAGTACCGTGAATGTATAAGGATCTCCCCTCATACCTCAAGACATGTACCTACACTAAGTTTCTTTCAATTACATTGTCGTTCATAATCGGAAATGACTGAGCAGGTACAACGTGCAAAGTAGTATGTTTTATTTTGTTCTATCCAATTAATTTGTATTTGTATAAGTTTAATATCTATATATTTCATCACAACAAAGTTAGCCGTGTGGGTGTGTACATAGCTACATGTTTTGTATAGGTTATTTCATTTACATATATTGTAATATCTGTATTTCATCACTACAAAGTTAGCCGTGTGGGTGTGTACATAGCTATATGTTCTTTCATTTGCATATATTGTAATATTCATACAATGCTTTCTGCCACTTTTACTCCCTACTTTTTCTTCGACCGGGGGTGTACCTTATGCTTTATATACTGTCATAATATATTTCCTTATAAATAGGACTGCGATACTATAACGTTTGACTTTAAATGTGCTGGTGATACCTGCATCTTCAGTTCTTTTTTTACCTGCGTAAATTGTAAGGTTTTGCCAATGGCGTTCAATTCGTCGAACACGACTGTTTTGCCACACTATAACACATCTAATTTCCCCGTCGAAATCAACGACACAGACGTGAATATTCCTGACAGAAGACCTAAGGCTTTCCTGATTTCACCGGAGATGTTTATCGGGATAATCTCTGTAGACTGCGTACTGATCATCGGGGGTAATTTACTTGTTATTATTGCTGTGTTTCGTCAACCGATACTCAGGAAATCAGCCACAAACCATCTGATTATATCCTTGGCGTTTTCGGATCTGGCTGTGGGTGCCATTTTCGGACCGGCACAGATAGTGTACACCGTTTTCAAATATCTTAGTTTGTCCAGTGAAGTGCTATGTGACCTATTGATGATCGTTATGTATACGGGACTGAACTCAACGATATTTACACTGATGGCCATAGCTGCTGACCGCTACCGTGCAATTATACAACCCTTCAAGCCAAAGATGACAGTGAAGCAAGCCCGTTACATTACCATCTTAGTTTGGCTGGTTTCTTTATGTTATTCATCTTACAATATAAAAGTGAACGGTATAGTAACATATCACCTTCCAGACAACAGCACCATTCACATGTGTACCTCTATCTACAGTGTTATGATGGCCATAGAAAAACCTATGAGTATCGTAAATCTAGCCGTCACCTACATCATTCCTCTTAGCATCATCGCCTACCTCTATCTACACATGATCAGTAGTCTCTACTTTACTTCATCCTTGAACGACGAATCAAAAAGAAGAAAAAGGAAAGCTATACGGATGTTGCTCCTTGTGGTTGTACTGTTTGCGATCTGCTGGGGCCCTCTCCGGGTTCACCAAGTAATGGTTTATCATTTCAATGATAAGATCAAGTTTTCCTCCCTATTTTTCACCGTGGTGACTTTTCTTTTTTTCGCGAACAGTTGGGCCAATCCAATTATATATGCCTTCTTCAATGATAAGTTTCGGAAAGAGTTTGCTGTTATTCTGACATGTGGGGTATATAAAATAAAGAATCCGACGAAGAAGCCAAACCAATCCACTGTTAGTACATCTGTTTCGGAAATCCAACACAATGGGAAGAAGTACACGCAAAATATCCCAAAAGCGATGACAGCAAAATCCAGCGTTTTGGAGCTGCATTCCATAGTCATTGATAATAACAAGATCAGGGAACATCCAGATACCGGGAAGGAAGAGGCAGGTATAGACAATCAGGCATTTGAAGTAAACACCGAGGCATCTTTATCTGAGCGAAAAGATTGTATGATGACCGACAGTGGGGTAGATCTTGAGGTGAATGGAGATACAAATGTTTGTAGCACAAACAAAGTCTGACAAGACATAGTGAGGCCGACAGAGTAAATGTGGACTTAAATTGTTAGCTATTTCAAAGAGTTCGAATTTCATAAATGGTAGGAACTAGTACTGCTGAAAGACGTAACACTTATTTATTTACAGATCTGTAATTATAAAGATGTAAGACTAGCCCCCATGACTGTAAAAAGTACCAAGTACATCAACATATACAAAATATTAAATATTAACAATATTTGCCTATTCTTCGTATTTTGAGTTAACAATCATTATATCAGTAACCTTTAGTCTAGATTTAATGCATAATGTGGATTTGCACGATCATTGAATATTTGCGCTATATATCTCTAAAATGTAGAAGAATTTGTTGCCGACTACTAAGTGTGTGGGTTTAACTAATATAATGCTTATATGTGTCATACTTTGATGTTAGGTAATTGTTCTTCTTTGTTTTATTGATTTCTATACACCTTGCAGTGAATAAGTGTACTTATATCTACCTACTGTATAACTAGCACGTCTGTTTTTCATCGCCATCGTCTACTGTTGTGCAAAGTCCTTTAATTGAGTTATCGTTTGGCCTTAAAAACTCTTCTTTCTAGTAAATTCAATGAAAAGTTTGATATAATATGATAACAAATGGTTTAACTTAACACGGGACAATGGTTAAACAAATTAAAATGTTTACAACCTTTATCAGATTATAAATAACTTGTATACGTGCCAAGTGCTTTAATGGCTCCTTCGCTTGCAAAGGGGAATTTAAACTTAATCTAATTTAAGTAAAGAATAGTTCTCCGATTTGAAAATGTGTATGTATTGATTTTAGTTTAACGTTGGAGTTTAAACCAGTAGATTTGCATTGTATTATAGGGAATGTTTCATTAATCTCATTATATTTATAGAATAATATATAGCTCCCTTAGTGTCACACATTTCAATTTTTAGGGATATCTTAATTAGTTTTTAAAGAATACAAATCACTTTTAACCATTCAAGTACAATAACAGTATAACAACGTGATGGATGAGAAGTAGTGACTCTTTGTTCGCTGACAATACTTGCATATGGTTTCAGTGATAATTTGAACGTTGGCGTTAAGATTAACATATGGTAGAATGTTGTTGATATTTTGCGTGATTTATTTTTTCAATAAGATATATGATTGAATAGAAATATTGGCTTAAGTGCATGCGTGCATAACAATAACCATTACATCGGAATATTTACGCCGGTTGCTCAATTTTCCACTCTGTTACACTTTAATAAGAACACACTATCTGACTAATAACATACCGTCAGTCCACAATATAGGCGGCACAGCTATTTGACTAGTAACATACCGTCAGTCCACAATATAGGCGGCACAGCTATCTGACTAGTAACATACCGTCAGTCCACAATATAGGCGGCACAGCTATCTGACTAGTAACATACCGTCAGTCCACAATATAGGCGGCACAGCTATTTGTTCTAAATGTCAGTTGATAAAAGGCTATTACAGCTGGAAAGTGAAAATCAAACTTCTTGATTTTTCCGACATCTCTGATTTGCTTCTTTGAACTGCTACAGTGTTCGACATTTTGTGCTGAGATAAGTTTTATAGTCTAAGTAATTTGATGAAGAAACCGACTTGTGAAAATGGATTAATTTTGATACAAGTAAAGATAATTACTAAAAAAACAGTGTGTGTAAGCACGTCCTCAAAACTTGTTACTTAGCTTTGTGTAGTCGTGGAAGAATCACTGCGCATGCTCTTTCGTGTTCGATTTAATTTGCAATTATATCCATAATCTAAACGAGGCATTTAAAAGCACGATCGAAATGTTGCAAAGGGCGTAGCGCTTGTCGATTATTTCTTCTGTCAAAGCTGAAATATATTTCTCGTCAAATCGTTACCACTGCTTTTAAGAGCAATCTATCTAAACCATAATTGAAAAATAGAGATTGTCAATGAAATGTCGTTAAGCAAAAATTTAATAAAGCTTTCCTTTCATCGCTTCTGCAAAACCGTATATGACGTACACGATAGCCACGGCATTTAATGGAATATTCCTATGTCTGACTCAACTAAACGCCGACGACTGTTTTTACAGCTTTCACCAACAAAAACTTCACTTAAGTCAATTCGATTATTTTACTATTGTCTACGTGTGTCGACAATTTCAGATGTGCTATGTATATTGATCCTCGAGGCAATCTGAGTTTATCCATTATTGACTCAAAGAACCAATTATTTCAATTTCCAATCCTGATTTTTAAAAAAGTTTAAGTCTGCAACCGAAACATGTTTTCTGTGCATGTGGCAACTTAAACTTGATGTTGTACAAATGAAGGAATGGAATATTAAATCATGACATGCCTAATTTCATAAATCAATTCCTAGATTATTCTATTGCGTTTCCCACTTGCATACTTACGACTTCCTATACAATTTCACTCCATATATATTCGGCGTATTTCAGTATGCAACATCTAATGTAAGTCATTACATGTGACAAAAATGCACTAAACATGCAACGGAAAGTTATTTTTAATACACTATGCTCGGAACTATGGCAACTCCTGGTTCATATATATAAGTTTGATTGCTTTATATTTAAATGGTACAATACCAGATTTGTAATATTTGAAAGCTGGAGTGATCGATCAGTTTCAAGAACGGGCAAGATTAAAGCTCTTAAGACTTCATATCGACAATATGTGACTACTTCAACTTTGGCATGTACATGAATTTTCTGAGATATCAAACATACATCTTAAGAGTTTCCCTTCTTAAAATACAAGTGATAGGGGTCACCGGAAAGATTTATCGTCTTTTAAATCAAAAGACACAACTACATTTCGAACCAGCTTTATACATAATACCGACATTTTCTGTCATATTGACTGGTAAAGTGTAGGAATTTTGATCATCACTTCAATACATACTATAGTATGTGTTAAATGTCAGAAAATAGAGTGATTATGATATTTTGTGATCTCCTGTTGAATTGTATGTATGATTTTAATTCAAATTACAGCATTCACGCTTATATATGGTGAATTCGTTGCATGGGGAAAAAACTACTTCGCTGTGTCACGTCAAATCTAATTCCGTGTCTACAAAAATACTCATTACTTCTCGTCCATCTTAACTTAAATGATAGGTTTATGATATTACATGGTTTCATGATGATAGTTGGAAGCATTGAACGGTTACCATGGTTACCCCAGAATGGTTCGATTATATGACAATACTACATGTAATGAGGATAGTGATATTTCTACCACGCAATAAACTGCATACACATTTAAACACGTAAGAACTTGTATCTACTAATTGTGCACGTAGTAATGATTTTTTTTAAAATTTCAATGCATACATAATGTTTTATCTATTCGGTATTCATGTTTATGAAATTAGGTTTCACTTATTTGTAATACGTTGTTCAAAGCTCATGTGGCAAATGTGTAACACCATACTCAGATTGTGCATACATTGTATATGTGTCATAAGCATTCAAATGTAATTTGTTACCAATATGATACATGGTATATGTATGAGATATTACACATCCTGTATTTATCTAGATCATATCCTGATCTACACATCAATTGCTATATGATTTTTAGAAGAACATTATGAGTTTGAATGTCTTCATTATTACCTATATATTTTCACTATTGCGAGTCGTAATCATAAAACACAGCAGCTTTGTTACAGCTTATTTCTCTGGTCTTATAAAACAGACTAAATGTGTCCATATGCATCATCTACCAAAGGAAAAGGCTTTGTCTGATACTTCAGGTGGATTTTGCCTATTTGGACGATCAATATGAGTACAGATGTGTCCACTGTGCTATATTTGGTTTCATTGATTTACATTTTATACCAAGAAGCCTATGAAGGTGCATAGCAAGTCACATGGAGCCACTCCCGAACCTTCTGGACAGGTTGCCTCTTTTAACCCAATATAGACTCCCATCAACACTGATTCTATCACATTTCATACCACTAATGATTTGCATATGTAAATTATCCTATTCAATGAACTTTAATTGTTTCACTCTCGTTTCTTGCTTTTTCATATATTTTTATCGGATGATATGTAACATAGATGTGTTTTAGTATCTTTCCAGTCATATCATTCTCTTCATTAAATGTCTTGCACCAACTTTTGATTGCCTCTTGATTTACTAATTTTTTTACCTAATGAGAGTTTATTCAACAGATATTAATATCTTAAGCCTTTGTGATGGATACTTCTTTACTATTTGAAAATCGGGTTCAACGAACTCGTTACTTATTCTACTATCCAACCACCCACCCACCCACCCACATACATACATACATACATACATACATACATACATACATACATACATACATACATACTTTTTCAAATTGTTTAAAACATATGAAATCGTTTGTTAAGGCTAATATTACATGAGACGGAAAAATGTTTCGATCGCCGGAAGCTTTGGCAAGTATTTGAAAGACATGTATTCCCAAGACAATTACGAGTTGGAATCGTAGTACAATTGTATACAGGACTGTATACGTACATTAAAATCTTTTATGTGTAGTCAAGCGAACGGAACTACACAAACACAAATCGAACCTTAATGTTTTGGACAGTTTTTGGAAACAAGCCTGAACAAATCATGTTCCAGCTGTTCAATGCTGTTTGTGTTACACGAGTGATTGTTGTAAATTGCCATCAAATGATATATAAATTTACTTAGCTACCGTCACTTTGATCTTCATTTGAAGTCTAGTTGTTAAATTGTCACACGAACATCAATAGAGATGCCGAAACTAAACAAGGAATCGGGGTTTTACAAGCACATGCCAAACGACAAGATGCTAAACCATGAACAGAAATCAAGTATCATTACTAGCCTGCCATTGAACAGTCATTATCTTGGTTTTTTCAACAATAGCAAATCACGCCGAGTTTTTCAATTTCTCCGTAAAAAATCACGCTGTGCTACTTTGTGTGTACTCACAACAGTTTCATTATTGGATGATACACGCAATGGCGAGCTATTGAACGGAGTTCTTGCAGGAAAACTTATGCCCAAAGAAACGAGATAATAACAACCATTAGTTATATTGGCCAATTTACCTAAGAAGCAATCAAAGTCCATTCAATATTCTCTATGCGTCGTACATTTTCACCAATACTTTGAACCGTTTCTCTGAAAAGATATAATGCCTCTCATTATCCGCATAGAATGTACGTTAGAAAGACCATTTCTTCTTATTTTTCTTTCTCCCTCCCACCTTGTTTCATTTCGTCAAAGTTTCTGTGTTCGTCTTTGACGTTTCCGCTAAGATGTGGTATTTGTTCATACAATCAAGATATGTTGCTGAAAGTATTACTCCTTGTCTACATGGAGAAGTAAACGACAGAAAACAGACAATAAATCTACGTATTTAGCAGAAATAAAAACATTATGATTGCCATTATTATCGAAAATTCACATGCGGAAATGGCAGACGCCATCAAAGTGGGAAAACAAGCCAACAAAGTGAATGAAAGCCTATTAAAATGATTTCTTTAAACTTATGACACTTTTCAGTTGCCACTTGAAGACTTTTCGGGAAATGAACCAGAAATTTGGGAACCTTCACTATTTACAAGTGGGGGGGGGGGGATCAAGTCTAGTTTATTGCGTACAATATAATCCTCCTCGATGCCGTGTTCAAAAAAAGTGGTCCCCGCTCATTTTCTCTCTTTAAAGCTTGACCCTCTCCCTGTTCAAATATTTTGAAAACATGGGCTAAGATTTTGTCACTGTCAGACGTGAAAAGGGACACGACTCCTTAAGACATAGTAAGGACTTGATCGCACTGCTGCCTCCACATTGATGGGTTTAAAGGCATTAGTTGCTTCGCACTACTGCCACCACAGTAAATTTATGTGAATTTCAAGTACTGCATTTATTAATTGCCAAGTCTAGATATAATGGGTAGAGCTGATGAAGGCAAAAGTAGTAATATAAATAAATAAGAAAGCTGGATCACCAGAACGACAAACGTTGAATTAAGGCATTTTAGCTCTAAAAAATTGTCTAAGCTACATTAGATTTTTTAGTAAATACAACATGACCTTGTCATTTTATAGGAAAGCTTAACTGTATTGTCGTTCCAGATACCCTCTGAATTAAGGCATTTTAGCTCTAAAAAATTGTTTAATCTATATTAAATTTTTCAGTACATACAACATGACCTTGTCTATAAAATAAGCCTCTATTCCCACTTAAACCCTTGAATAGCGGTTTTGCTGATTTTACAATGATTTAAATAAAGTTAATTATTTTTCTTATTTTCTTGTTTTGATTTTTGATTTTTAAAAATATTTGACGCCAACGTAAACGCCACCAACTAAATTTTATCTCTGAATATTCTGCATTCCATTTATCCCAATACCGTTTAAGGATTATGTTCTGTGCACCTGCCTTATTTTTCAACTCTGGTATTTTATCTGCTTCTCGATACTTTCTTAATATAATAGAATTGATTTTATGATAATGCTAAAGTTGATTGATCGACCTCGTGTTGGCTCTGTATGAACTTCATTGATTGGTCTATTAGTTTTTGATAACGAAGCACAGCAATCAAAGCAGTGGAACCTTCCAAAGATGTTACCACAAATGTTTTTACAAATATCGTCGCGAGGTATATTGAATCGTATACATATATTACAGTAGTAGTAGAATCATTTATTATAGTGACATGAGATAAACAGACTACCGGAAAAAACAATTTACATTACACAACCTCCCAGCCAAATAGGCTTATATGTCACCTAAAGTGAAATAAAACATAATTAGAACAGATTGAGGAGCTTTTTTACAATAATGAAAATATCATTTACAAGGCAAAAATAAGAGTTATGAATTGATGTACAAGTTGTCCCTTCTCCTTAAAAATGCTTTTTTCCACACTTTTCTTGCTACCAAGTACCTTAGTTTTTCGTTTTCAGGTAAGTCAGTGTATTCATCTCCAAAATCAAAAAAAGAAACCCGAAGGTCATTGTAAAAACTACAGTGCAAAAGAAAATGAACTTCATTTTCGACGACATCATCATGGCAGAGGGTGCAAACTCTTTCAGATATCGGTTCCCCTCTGAATCGTCCAGTTTCTATACGAAGGGGCAATGCACCTGATCTGAACTTAGCCATGAAAGAACGTTGATAAAATCATAGTACGATTAAATTGTGTGCCTTCATTGTCCGGCTGTGGAGAAAACTCGGCCACCTCCTTTGGCTCCTTTGGCTCCTTTGGCTCCTTCGGCTCCATTGATTTTGTTTCAGCTGATATTATTACTAATTTTTTACCCCATGCAACTCTACCTGGACTTTTAGTTTTACTTTTTATAGTCACATTCTCTGCTTGAGTCTGTTCTGTATCACTCATTTTTACACTGATATATATAATACAAAATATTTTCTTCAAGCTCCTCACTTTAAGTTTTTGAAACTCTTTTCAACTAAGTTAATTTGCAAGTTGTTTTCAAGATCTTGTTCAAGAACTTGATTAAGAACTTGTTCATGTTGACTTAAGTCACTCTTTTCAACTTTATTAAAGTCAGTTAACTCACTTTGCTTAGGGCAAGTATGAGTTGCAAAGTTAATGTTATTTCAAATAGTGACACCACCACTTGTCAACGCTAAAAAAGGACCATAACTGTATGCTAACTTTCCAGTAAATTGTTTGAGTTGATTCGTAACAAGAAAATTGATCTTCAAGTCATCACTTAAGTTATTCACATTATGCACTGGAAAGCGAAACGGTTCAAAGTATGTACACTTCACGAATATTTAACATTAAAAAAGAACTTTTAACTTAGTTGAATATGTTTATTAATGAAAACAGACTATAAGATGACAAAGATAGGACATTGCTCTAGAGGTAAACCAATATCAAAGTATTTACTGGGTCGAACAACATTGTGTTTAATGTAGAATACTCCACAGAAATAAACTGCTGGTACTCTGTTCATGAAAACTCCATCCTATTCTCAGTTAAAATCATTAAGGAAGCCGGAGTGATCGTATACATTTTTAAATTAGATGTCAAACTGATATCAAAAGTTAGTTTCTTGAGAGTCTAATATGGCCACCTAATGCCGTGTTAATTCTATTCAAATAATAAAAGATTGATGGTTCCCTTGAAAACATTTGATAGTCGACATTTAGGGAACCGTCATTATTTACGACCGGGGGGGGGGGGGTCGGAGGAATTGCTCCGAAAATCCACAGAATTTGAGTGACCCCCCCCCTCCACCTGGCTTGAAATGTTTTTGTAAACCCCCCGCCTTGACACAAAAAAATCAAAACCACCCCCCTCACCATATTACTGTTATCATAATTCATTAACTGTTAATGGTGCGCTACAAACATTATACAAATTGAGGTTGAGTGTTCCATTGAAACACCACATGCACGCACACTCACACACATGTACATATACACACATACGTACGTACGTACGTACGTACATACATACATACATACATACATACATACATACATCCATGCATGCATGCATGCATGCATGCATGCATGCATACATACATACATACATACATACATACATACATACATACATACATACATACATACATACATACATACATACACACATACATATTACATACATACATACAATATCAAACTTTTTATTTTGAATTTGAATTTCCTTATAACGTTATGGATGTAGCATAGTTCAAGAGGAATGGTTAACAATGAATGCAGATTATTCCCAAAGTAGTACCATAGGTAAAATTTGAAATTAGGTGGTATTAGCTGAATCAAAGTTTGAGGGAGAGAAGTGGGGGGGGGGTACGGGTGGGGGTTCCCCCCGTCTCAGAGATTTCTGAATTTCAAGGACTAAAAGAATGCTTTCTGGTGATATTTTAACATGTAAAATTTTGAGAGCCCCCCCCCCCACTTTCACTCCCCAATTTTTGGGTAACCGACCTCCTTTCACTCCCCAGTTTTTGAGTGAACATTCCCTAAACGACCCCCACCCTCAGGTCGTAAATAATGACGGCTCCCTTACTGATCAATAATCATTTATTTAATATGACATGAATGAGAATGCTATAATATATATGAGATTACATATAATATTTGTGCTATACAGTATAATCTGCACTTTGATTTAATTTCGTCAGTTGTTCTTAGCTCTGGTGACATTCATGATCCTACTCAGAACTCAACTGAATGAACACAATTTCATATTGACACTGAATAATTTGTTTTGGTTAAGTGCTTTTATGTTTTAGATTTAATAAAAAGAGAAATTGAAATCCATAATACTATTACTAAATGCTACTAACATATAAACGTTGTCAATTCGGACTCAAAGGAATCTTGCATTTCATCCTATGCAAATTAGCTTATTAATATGCAAGTTCATAACGCAATCTCTGGTTTGATAATTTAAACGCCTAAAGGAAAAATATTTTAATCTTTAATGGGTGACAAAGTTTCATGAGAATGTATTATGTTTCCGCTCGGATGACCATCAAGGAAAGGTGCAGGCATTTCTTGCAAACAGTTCAGCATACGTCATCACATATCACTAATTTATTCATACTGTTGATCAGTTTCCTTATATGGTGATAACCTAGTTTGACGGTTTCAAGTAGAAATAGTCTTTGTATAATAACATTTACATTTTCTATTTTCTATAGCGCCCTCTATATTATGCAAAATATTTAAAAAGCTCCGAACGATGACAATAAAAAATTACAAACACTTCGGAAACAAAATGAAATGAAATTACATATTCCGTAGAGTTAAACTCGTAGAATTAAACACTTATAAAAGACCCGATAAAATAATAAAGTTATAAAATCAAAGTAAGTACATTAAAATCATTACAGTCCGTAATATTGTTTAAAAAGATGTGTTTTCAACTCTCGATTAAAATGTCCCGCATCAAATGCCATTCAGTGTCTTGATTAGTGAGTTGCATAGTTTTTGCCCACAGATTGCGGAAGCTCTGTTATTCAATTTTCAGTTAATCAGACGACCAGGTAGGACACTTTTACATTATTGCTGTAACTTGTTGTAATAAATCTTATGGACCTTCTCAATCAAATCAACCAAAACAATTCCTATTAGACACTAGTTTCTGACAGTTTTTCTTCGATAAAGTGTAACTCCTGCTTTACTTCTCTCTTTGAAGTCAAGATTCCCCCTTTCTTGAACATAGCGGTTGGAGGACGTCCCTTTTCATTCCCGGTGTAGATTTCAACGTCATCGGTCAATCTGAAAATATCAGCTACAGTACCACTTTTTTCAAACATGACTTTGCCTTTTTTCCGTGCAACGACGAATACTGATCCGGTGACGCAATATTTTATTGTATATCGAACGGTAAATTCTTCTTCCGTGATATGCAAATTAACATGCACCCTTTTTCTTCTCGGGACCTTGACTTCTGTGTCGATCACAGTGCAATAGGAGTCTTCCATAGCTTTCATCTTTCTTTTACCGATTTCTGATTGTTTTTCGTACTCTGTACCGACATTTGTCCCAACGTTTATGTCAGCAAAGCCTAAGGCAAGACCAGCTTGTGCCTGAAAACTGGTTGTCAGCTCGCTTGATTCAGTGGTCGCAGTTGACCATTCTAGATTACCTTTGGACAATCTCTCAAGTTTCAATCTGTGACTCATTTCTGCCGTTGAGGTTGCGTTCACAAAGGAAGTCACGTACGCAATGCGGGATTTTAAAACCGGTCTGACTCCAGAGTCCTCAGCGTCACTGATGGTTGGCGTGATGACTTGAATACCGTCGGTACTTGTGACGTCGTCTGCTGAACTTACTCTCTTCAGAGGCTTCCAGTCTATCTCACCGATCTGAAACATCTCAAGCCGATCCTTATATATCTCAACACTATAGCCTATGCGATCACGCACTCCTTGTAAAGTCCATTCTCGTATGACAGCATCTAGATCTTCCGAGGACGCTGAGATATTCATATTATGATCATTCACTAGCTTTCTATTAAAATTGAACCTTGTGTCTCGCAGAACCTGAAAAGACACAAATTTTGAGGTCATCTAATATGATCCAGATATTACAGAAGTAGAATTACATTCTCATCCAAGAAATTGTTTTCTGTGCTTTGCACAACTGCCCACATCATAAAACTATACAGGGGGTCTGATTCAAGAGAGTGCTACTTTCTGTGCTTTGCACAACTGCCCACATCATAAAACTATACAGGGGGTCTGATTCAAGAGAGTACTACTTTCTGTGCTTTGCACAACTGCCCACATCATAAAACTATACAGGGAACATGATGTGTAAAGTCTTTGCTTTGCCTTTCTTTACTTTAAAATTATTTATTTTTGATAGAGATAGTGCATCACCGAAAACGTCAAAATGAATTTATGGATTCTTCTGGGTACGAAATGTGCTGTGCTTTCAACAAGTACCTGAAAAAGTGTTATAACTCTATACTCTACAATTAGACGTTTTATTCGATTTACAAAAATGACTTTAAAATGCAAAAATATGGTCAATAAATTTGCATATGAAATTACATGCAAGTATGCAATATAGTATAATGTTGTAATGGTAGTTTTTTATATAGTGCTTGCCCACTCTGTGCTCAAAGTGCTTTACAATTATTACCCCTGGCTAGGATAATATCGGCACAACAGCCCGTTATACTTCCTCAAATCCCTGGGGAGCATACAATCCATGGCAGCTTTTATAAGCGCATAGGATTAAAGCATTCACAGTGCAATCTCTATCCTACCAGGTCCCCAATTACACAGCTGGGTGGACTGAGGCACAGTCGTGGTTCAAATCTTGCCCAAGGACTTTAGCCACTCCGAAACAAACGGCAGCGATGGGGCTCGAACCTGCAACCTGCAAATTCCAAGCCGGACACACTAACCAGTCGCCCATCATGACTCTATAAAACTGTCAGTATTGCACTACCAGTGATGATACCACAATGGAGTATGCACACACACCGTTGTAAGTAATCACTGGTACATATGTAATAATACCATTAGTATACACACATACCAGTGTAAGTAATCACTGGTACATATGTAATAATAACACTAGTATGCACACACAGTTGCAAGTAATCACTGGTATATATGTAATAATACCACTAGTATGCACACACACACACACACACACACACACACACACACACACACACACACACACACACCTTTGCAAGTAATCACTGGTATATATGTAATAATACCACTAGTATGCGCGCGCGCGCACACACACACACACACACACACACACACACACACACCGTTGCAAATAATCACGGGTACATATGTAATAATACCACTAGTATGCACACACAGTTGCAAGTAATCACTGGTATGTACATATGTAATAATTTCACCAGTATGCACACATACACGCCGGTGCAAGTAATCACTGGTACATATGTAATAATACCACTAGTATGCACACACACCGGTGCAAGTACTCACTGGTACATATGTAATACTGGATGATATTGTCATTATAGAGGATATACCATCAATGGTAGTTAAAGCTGTAATAGCTGCAACTGAACATTTTTGTAGATGTATACTTGATAAATCAAATCAAATTGATTTTTGGATCGGCGCCCAAAAACAGACAATGAAAAACGTGTTTGTGAATAGAGTCCCTCTGCTTTTCATTGCCATATGATTTCATTGTTGTATGTCAGATGTTTGGACTAACAATTTTTGACAGCGCAAACTTGTAAACCTTTTCAATCTGTGCTTGATCGAGCACAGGACATTTAATAATATGACTTTGAGGTTTATTGTAGTTCTGTGACGTATCCTTCATTTAACTCATACACTCAATCAGCAAAATGTTGCTGAAATAACATGCAGAAAAGTGAGATTTTATAGATGAGTGTGCAGCACTCAAGTATAAATCAAATATCTCGTGACGAGTTGAGTAATAATGTAATGAACAGAATGTATCTTGACAGAGTGTCCAACCAACTTTATATCAATGTATCGTTACATCCCATTATTACTAAACTATTTATAGCATAATGACATTTGACTATACACAAATTGCTCAGACCAATTCGTGTGTTGACATGCAAGTGAGTAATCACGTGTTAGCTCTATTTTGCTTTGTGTACAATACAAATTCATATGGTATAAACTTGAAGGTTAGCTTATAGCAGTGAACACAGAAAGTGGATTATTTAGTGGTGCGTAATCCGGTCAATATGACTGTGCCAGACTAGACCAGGAAACCTTTCACATCACGTCTCCAAATCCAACAAATCTATTTAGTCTGTCAATTTCTGCTGGCTGTGTAGATCATATGGTCCTTACGTTTTGCGTAAAATTGTCCTGTTCAGTAAAGATCTCCTTCTCTGTAGAAGTACAAAACTGAAGGGCTATTACCGTCACACTGAAGGCTTCTTTGAATTAATTCTCCTATCAGACATGTAAACAAGTCTTCGTCGAAGACACATTTTCCCCAGTATTGAAACTTATAACATTTCAACTGACTAATTTATAATCAATATGGCCATTCAGTTAAACTATGGTGGAGGTCAAGAAATAAAGTGATGTTCATATTGAACTACAGTATCTGACATTTGTGCCAGGTTTAGTTGAAATCGGATATGTGTCACAATGTTCAACAGAGATGACACTAAAGTGCACAACCCTGTATTAAAAGGTGTTTTACTAGATCCTACCTAATTATTTACGCATATGCGCTACTTAGAGTTAAAGTCATTTTGTTATGTCTTATAGAAGTAATTAAAATGGTGACAAGGGTGTAAATGAAACTGCTTTCTCTTGGATACTACTCTTGAATTCAGCACATGCACGTCAGATATGTACATATAAACTTTAATGCTTTTGGATATTAGACCTTGAACATAGGGGTCAAGGTCAAGGTCTCATTAGAAGGCTCAATATGGATAATATGGGTGTAGACACTCAAATGAGGCTTCTATCTATTAAGCTTCTTGTGTTAGTGAGCAAAATCTGAATTTTTACAAGTGATCTGCATATGTGGACTACTGTATCTGACATTTGTGCCAGGTTTCCTTGAAATTGGCCCATGCATGTGAGATGTGTATATATACACTTTGAAGACTTTGGGTATTTGACCTCGAACATAAGGGTCAAGGTAAAAGGTTAAGGTATCAGTAGGGAGTTCATCATATATAATATATATTATGTGCATATGCCTACTATAGCATCTGACAATTGTGCCAGGTTTTGTTGAAATCGTCTCATGCATGTCAAAGATACAGATGATCACGGACGCAGGGACGGGACCCAATGTCGTATGTAGTCCCTTCCCTTCGGGTACTGAAAAGTAAACGTTAGACAACCTATTGGGGAAAATTTGTACGGAATGGTCTTTCTACTTTCCATCGATCTCGTCTCGGTCTCATGGTCAACAGTACGTGGCATAACTGTTCATAGCTGAATTGAACCGAGAATATTTAATGTTAACAAGTGTTTATACAGCTAAATGCAGACGTGTATTTATCATACAAAGAACCCCATGATTTGCATTGTTGTCTGTGACGCAGTGACGTAATTTCATACACAAACGTCGCCCTTCTGAAACTACTAGTTCTTGACAACACTTTGATCTAGGGATACAAGTTACAGGGACTTGTCGTTGGCTTTCTGATCAAACAATCTTATCCATAGCCCAGCTCGAAACGTCTCACGATACGTTTTTGTGCACGACATGTCAAGCTTGGAAGCCTTCGAAACGGGATGAATCATGTTCACAACAGGCTCTGTCAGTAACAATAGTGCATCACACAGAAACAGGTGCTAGTGTTACTGGCCAACTTACTAAGTATTCAAACGGTTATGTTCACAACCTAACTCCACTTTCTAGTCTGGATATGAGTCACGTGTGGATACGATAATGTTATTGGTTTATAATTTATAATTAACGCTCCAAATTGATGTTAATAATGTTCTTGAACCGATTTTGGCGCTAAATATACATCGAGCGAGGCGTTGGATAAAACCGCTAGCTGGGAGTTGCTAGATCTCCAAACCAATAACAAATCTCTGGGCTATAGGCAGATGTATACTGCAGATTGAGACTTACAAAAGGTGAACTATTTGAAAACTTACCTTGCAACACGAGAACATATTGGATTGGTCGAGTTTCAGACAACTGTTAATTTTCCGACGAAAAACGTTGTGTTCGCGCAGTGCGCAGTGTCACCATCAGTCGAACTGAACATTGAAACGATAGGAATGACAAACGATTTGTTCCTACATGAATACGTCAACAATAATGATATAACTTTAACTCACCATTCTATTGTTTAAATTATGAATACAATGTATATGTCTGATTTTTCACAAAATAGACATAAATTTCTTTCGCCGCCTGGGGGCCTTGAATTTGAATACATACTTTGTATTGATCGAGAACAATTCGTAAAACCTGGTCCCTGCAATTTGCAATATTATTAACAATCTTCTTGAGAACATATATTTTTTTACCGGTTCTTATCCTCAATAGCATGAATAGGTATCACTAGCGCGCGATGGATGTGCATCTAGAATAGGTTTCGTCAATCTATGCGTGGGTACAATGGTGGGGGGGGGGGGGGATGAACGAACACCGGCCCGTACCCGTACGCAGACCATTTTATGTAACTTTACACAAAGCTAGAGATCTAACTATTTTGCATGTATCACTTGAATAGTCTAAAAATAAAATCATGCATGTACATGTACGCTATAGAATCGTATGCGGTGACCTTGTTTAAACATTGTAAAAAATAATAAATGAATGCTATGACAAAGTTGCTGATTTTTTGGTGCGGACCAAACGAGCTATTTTATTTGATCTATTGTACCACATCATGTACACAGTTACAACAAAAATACGTTCACCCACAGGTGGTTCAATACTGATCAGGGGTGTACGATATTATGAATAAGATATTGTATCTAACAAAACATTTTCAAAATAAAATTCAATTCCAATTCCAGTTGCAGCTAGTACAGCCTTAAAATCACTGATTGATAAATTGCAACATCTCACAAAACAAATTAATCGTCACGTTGTATGTTGAGGTGGACAATAACACGAAGCTGTTCTTTCGATATCGTAATACTTGATGATGTAGAAGTCTGGTTGATTGTTTCATACTTTGTTCAGAGGGGATATAGATGGGACGACCAGCATTGCACAGTGCTCATACCAAATACGACCAAATAAAAAGACAACGGTATTTGTACACAGTGTCTCAGCAGCAAGAACTAACATACACGGAGAAGCGCGATCTGAAGAGCCCTGAGTTATTTGGGTGAACTTTGTTGTAATAATGTTTAGGTTGACTTTGACCTTAAAGTCAATTTTCAAAAATAGACAATTCTGGGACGCACTTTCTGACTCATATAAACCGTCTTTACCCAGGATCAAATTCATAGAATACGTCTCTGGTAACACAGGGTGTTTAAAAGGAACCCACTTCCTTATTTCCACAGACAATTATATAAAGAAGAATTAATACTTGTCTGTGTTATTTCCAAAGAAGCCCTAATAGGGACAGACTCTTTGTACCATAATCTTCATACAGATACAATGTATCATCGGTCACCTTTTCATTACCCAGCTATTACTAGAAACTATGAGTTCATGTACACCTGGTCAAATCCACCTAGCAATATGCTAATCAACAATCAATTGCACTCCTATTGGTCAAAAGGATTACTAATGAACGAATCGGTAGATTTGACTGCAGGTTTCTAACTTGCTGCAGATGTGACCATTATGAATGTTTCCAACACCATCTTGTGATTGGAGATCTGTACTATGAATACGTTTGTATAGAATTAATAAAGACACATTAAGGTGATTAATTTATGCATTCGTAACACCGTAAGATTGCGAGTCACACCACGTCGGCATCTCAGACCGTCTTGTTTGCCGGACAGTACAACTATGCTGCCGTTGCTTGCTCTAATCGCCGGCCTTTGGGCTTTACCGTCCGTAGGAACTAACAGTGTGGTAAGTTACTTAACCTGTCAGTAGCTATAGGAAGAGTACATTATATGTAGTTATATAGAAGAAAGAGAGCTTAGTGAAATTATGAGAATGTTACAATATCACCTGAGAATATATCATTCACCTGCCTAGAGTGAATCTCACATTTGACAATGTTTGGAAATTTTCAGCCGTAAAATGCAAAGTGACTGTATATTTCATATATTCTATTGTAAATTAGTATTTCACAATGTTATACTAAACGTTCAACAATTATAACCAGTTAAATGTACATCTTATTCTAAATATCGGAATTAATCAATCACCAAATTAAATATCCTTTGGTTTGTTAATTTCAAGTTCGAGATTAAAATGATACTCAGGTAAGAAAATTCTAACGTCCAGTTATCGAAAGCTTAGTCGTGTATGACGGTTGACGAATTACAAGTATCCAAAATTCAGCAATGACTGCATGGAAATGTCTATGGTATTCGGGGTTGTTTGGGTGCAGTAAATCTTACTCTTTAAATGGCGTACGAGATCTCGTTAACATCGAGATTTTACGTGATGTCTACCTTGAGAGACAATGTTAGTGCTGTGTCAAACGATTTTGCTTTAAATTATTGTGGGGCATTCCTTCCTCAAATATCCTCGTACAAGGTCTATAATAGCACTACTGTAGAATGCTATAGACATCCATTCGGCCGTTAATTGATCGATGCCATCTGTTTATCACTTCGGACAAACTCGTACTTTCCTAGCTGCAATAATTGTAGCTTTGTTTTTGCTTGCAATGCTTTTTATTCTTTTTCATATTTTATTTTGTTGTGACTCACCATTTTTCGTTGTATCTTTTTCTCTTACGGGGTTTGCAAACCAAAACAAAATATAGCGAAACCACTATAGTACTGCATCTAGTACTTTCCTTGACTAAAAGAAAACAAATAATGGGGATGATATCGCATTAATTAGTAAGTTACTGCACCTGTTCTGTGGTGTAATGTAACATGTATTTTATATACTTCAATAGAAAACTGTTGATATCCGTGCTGGTATAAAGTTGAGAGGTAGGTACAGGAGTCATTACTCGTCTATCCACTTGTTTTCATATTATGTTTGTTGAATGAGCTACATCTAGTAGAATAATTGTTGGTTGCAAATTCTATTATTGCTGGAGAGTCACTGGTCCATGCCTCACTCGTGCGATTAAAATGGGTTACTTCTGGTATCATAACTGGGTGGGGAGGGGGCCAGTTGTTATGGTTACATCCGGCACTACTAGTAAACATGATAGGAGTCAGATTTGTTCACGTTCTTGTGAATTTACAGGTGAACAGATACATGTAGCATATTCCGGTAGCATCCTTCAAGGCCACTTATGCTGTCATTAATTGAGAAGTGTGTTTGCAATTATAAATTGTCTCGGCTTTAAATCTCGAGTTCACTGATTGCGCCATTAGGAGGTGAAGAAGTGTGTAACTACACACTGAACACAATTATATTCTTGAGAATCTATAGGATATTATTAGAATCAAAGACTGTAAATGTAAGATACGTTGTGTTGTTCAGTCCTATCAGACTTCTAAACCACTGTAAGATACATCATGTTGTTCAGTCCTATCAGACTTCTAAACCACTGTAAGATACATTGTGTTGTTCAGTCCTATCAGACTTTTAAACCACTGTAAGATACATCATGTTGTTCAGTCCTATCAGACTTCTAAACCACTGTAAGATACGTTGTGTTGTTCAGCCCTATCAGACTTCTAAACCACTGTAAGATACATTGTGTTGTTCAGCCCTATCAGACTTCTAAACCACTGTAAGATACATCATGTTGTTCAGTCCTATCAGACTTCTAAACCACTGTAAGATACATTGTGTTGTTCAGTCCTATCAGACTTCTAAACAACTGTAAGATACGTTGTGTTGTTCAGCCCTATCAGACTTCTAAACCACTGTAAGATACATCATGTTGTTCAGTCCTATCAGACTTCTAAACCACTGTAAGATATGTTGTGTTGTTCAGCCCTATCAGACTTCTAAACAACTGTAAGATACATTGTGTTGTTCAGCCTTATCAGACTTCTAAACCACTGTAAGATACATCATGTTGTTCAGTCCTATCAGACTTCTAAACAACTGTAAGATATGTTGTGTTGTTCAGCCCTATCAGACTTCTAAACCACTGTAAGATACATCATGTTGTTCAGTCCTATCAGACTTCTAAACCACTGTAAGATATGTTGTGTTGTTCAGTCCTATCAGACTTCTAAACCACTGTAAGATACGTTGTGTTGTTCAGTCCTATCAGACTTCTAAACCACTGTAAGATACATTGTGTTGTTCAGCCCTATCAGACTTCTAAACCACTGTAAGATATGTTGTGTTGTTCAGCCCTATCAGACTTCTAAACCACTGTAAGATATGTTGTGTTGTTCAGCCCTATCAGACTTCTAAACCACTGTAAGATATGTTGTGTTGTTCAGCCCTATCAGACTTCTAAACCACTGTAAGATATGTTGTGTTGTTCAGCCTTATCAGACTTCTAAACCACTGTAAGATATGTCATGTTGTTCGGCACTATCAGACTTCTAAACCACTGTAAGATATGTTGTGTTGTTCAGCCCTATCAGCCTTCTAAACCACTGTAAGATATGTTGTGTTGTTCAGTCCTATCAGACTTCTAAACCACTGTAAGATATGTTGTGTTGTTCAGTCCTATCAGACTTCTAAACCACTGTAAGATATGTTGTGTTGTTCAGCCCTATCAGACTTCTAAACCACTGTAAGATATGTTGTGTTGTTCAGCCCTATCAGACTTCTATACCACTGTAAGATATGTTGTGTTGTTCAGTCCTATCAGACTTCTAAACCACTGTAAGATATGTTGTGTTGTTCAGCCCTATCAGACTTCTATACCACTGTAAGATATGTTGTGTTGTTCAGTCCTATCAGACTTCTAAACCACTGTAAGATATGTTGTGTTGTTCAGCCCTATCAGACTTCTATACCACTGTAAGATATGTTGTGTTGTTCAGTCCTATCAGACTTCTAAACCACTGTAAGATATGTTGTGTTGTTCAGCCCTATCAGACTTCTAAACCACTGTAAGATATGTTGTGTTGTTCAGTCCTATCAGACTTCTAAACAACTGTAAGATGTCGTGTTGTTCAGTCCTATCAGACTTCTAAACCACTGTAAGATATGTTGTGTTGTTCAGTCCTATCAGACTTCTAAACCACTGTAAGATATGTTGTGTTGTTCAGTCCTATCAGACTTCTAAACCACTGTAAGATATGATGTGTTGTTCAGCCCTATCAGGCTTCTAAACAAATGTAAGATGTCGTGTTGTTCAGTCCTATCAGGCTTCTATAAACCACTGTAAAATACGTTGTGTTGTTCAGTCATATCAGACTTCTAAACCACTGTAAGATACATCGTGTTGTTCAGTCCTATCAGACTTCTAAACCACTGTAAGATGTCGTGTTGTTCAGTCCTATCAGACTTTTAAACCAGAGTGATAGTACGAATGTCGGACAGACTATACATTCTTGTAAGTTATTGCTACTTCAAAAACGATATTACTTTACGTTGTACACAACAGACAGATATCCAATACTTTATCGTACGTTTTTGATTAACTTGTCACTTGAATGACTCTCTCTTTTATCTCTGATGCCAGCCCCGCAATTCGAAGTGTTAAGTGGGAATACATATAAATACAGTTGGTTTGAAGCTAGCGAATTCTGTAAAGATCGAGGTGGTTTACTCGCAGAAATTCAGACTTCGGATATTTACGACGATTTCGAAGCATCTATGCAATCTTCGAAGAAAGGCAAATTTTGGATTGGTCTTAATGATATCGATAAGGAGGGCACACTCAAGTGGAACGAAGACGAGGCTGTTGATATCGCACACGAAATGAAAAATAAAAACAAGAAAGGGAAAGATTGTGTTTACATCAGGTAAAGAGAGTTGCTTAGGTAGGGTTGTATTTAAAGGAACATTAGCTGGGTATATTATATGGTTTGGGCCGTAATAATTGCTGTGTATTTAAAAGATACTGGGCAGTACCATACTTACTGACACACATTTAACCACCACTTGCAGACTGAACTCAAACCTGTAATTTACACAAAGAGTGATGACGTAGTTTACCTACTATGCAAACAAGTCACGTGTTCTAAATGTGTCAGAAGACAACTGTGACGTCACTATACATCGACGTTAGTATTGCACTAGACTAGTTTAATGGTGGTTTTATATAAGTACTGTCACTGCAGTAAAAAAACTTATGAACTCAGCTTGTGTCACTTTAAGTATAAAGTATGCGTTTCTGATCTTTAATAAATTCGTTTGATTTACATGTAACAAAAACTGAATGGTACACAGTACTTGATATTCCATCTTACACTTAGAGTACAAGATATGTTTCTAAATACATTGGTATCCAAAGTGGATAGAAGTAGTACATACACTTGGTATTCCAATTCAGACAGGGAGGCGCTGAAAAGTGATATGTTACAGTTATGGTGGTTGAAAGTCAGACTGTAAATTAGAAATATAACCAGATAACGTATATAGAGAATTCAGTTGGTAATTACACGCTCACTTCTTTGTTTTGAACGAATCTTGCCATGACTTTTTACAGATTTGCGGAAGGAGAGGAACCTACTTGGATGTTTAGTAATTGTGGTAAACCGCGAAATTTTGTGTGCCAGCATGACTATGGGGGTAGGTATGCCAGCTGTAAAGTACATGTATCTACTAAAACTGAAACCAAACAAAATGTAGTTTAGTTTATAGATATACATATAAATGACCCACTGCAATATTAGTAGCAGAGCGCCATAGATTAATTCATTGGATGTTAGAAGTCGTTACTCGGAGTTTCACGCTTCTTCATCAGGTGTATATAGTCATACCGCCACTTAGTCTTACAGTTTTATTTAAGTTAGTTTTTTTAGTCGCCTGATGGTGGCAGAAGAAGCGGGCAACTCTGAGTAACGACTTGAAACATCATTATTCCTTAGATTAAGTCTCTCTATATAATTATGGTGTATATGTGAACTAGACTTGTAGGTTGAGTTTCCATGGTTTTGTAGAACAAACAGTAAAGAAGTCATTAGATCATTATGACATGTTAATATTAAACTGACGTTACATGCTACATACATGTAGGTGGGACAGTCTGTCTATAAGTGACAAGTTGTAGATCACAGTTTTAGGAAATATCGGATAACGATTATATGAGGATTCGCAATGGATTTGAACTAGTGTAGAAGTCCAATATGATATATTGTGGCATGGTTGGTGACCTGACATTTTCAATGACTTTGTCAATATACATATGCAAGCCAAACCAAATTCAGAAAGATGAATATTTCACCGATGTATCACAGAGTAGACACAGACACAGACACACACACACACAGACAGACACACACACACACACAGAGAGAGACACACACACACACACAGACACAGACACAGAGGCTGGCACACACAGTGGCAGGTACACACACATACATACATACATACATACATACATACATACATACATACATACATACATACATACATACATAACATACATAACATACATACATACATACATACATACATACATACATACATACATACATACATACATACATACATACATACATACATACATACATACACTGCGCTAAATTATGACATTAGGATGTTAAGAGATTATAAATATGAAAATATTTTTTACTTTATTGACATGAATCAGATGGTGGTATTTGTGGAACAAGTCCTCTTGGAGATAGTCGAATCGTGGGTGGGAATGATGCCTCTCTGGGAAGCTGGCCATGGGTAGTATCGCTGACATTGTCTGATAGCCACCTATGTGGCGGTGTGATTATCAGTGAGCACTGGGTTCTGACGTCAGCCCATTGCGTGTAAGTAGAAATCAATTCAATATAGAGATAAAAATTGTATTATAGCTTTGAAAATTTGACGATTAGACCATGTAGCTAAAACCACTTGATATTACCCTTGTATTGTCGGCTTTCGTGTATCGTTCACCTATACCTCATTCATCTAAATGATATGTAGTGGTTTGACTGACACACGCTGAGCGCACGTACCCCCTCACGCTGACACTCGTGTCCGTTCCGATCCCATACAGATACACGCACAGACACACTTAAATGAATATATAACTCACTATAAGTGAAATTGCACTCAAAATAATAATTCGTGTGGATAATACATACACCAAGAGATGGTGTACCCTAAAATTATGTCATTTACTCATTACAATAATCTGAAGACCTTATCTTTATAATTATGTTGTTTGAATAATGGTAATTTTAAACTTCAATTTTCAGAAATTTCGCCGCATTCGACATTGATTCTCTGACGATCAGGATGGGTATTACTTCGTTGTCAGGGGGAACTGATTCCGAGTACAGTGTGATAGCTGATAGTAGCTTTGTATATCCCAATTTTGATGCACACAGCCTCGATTGGGATATTGCTATGATTTACATCACTATGGAAATACCGTATAGTTACTACATTCGACCCGCATGTCTACCAATTGCAGATAACAACGATTATTTCTCGGAAGGTGAAATGTGTACGATCACAGGTTGGGGACAACTGTCCGAATGGAGTAAGTGTTCATTTTAAGCATGTGTCTAATTAGCGTAGACATGAAACATTTGAACAAGAAAATTAACACTATTGATCCCTAAAGGAAACTGTATGGGTCTGCCATAGTTTAGACCAATCAGGAACAAGCTTGCCATAGTCTAGAACAATCAGGAACAAGCTTGCCACAGTTTAGACCAATCAAGAACAAGCTTGTCATAGTCTAGACCAATCAGGAACAAGCTTCAATATTGCAAAGTTTGGAGAGATTTGAAGAACTTTCATTTACAGGGGAATTTTGTCCCCGGGGCTCATTCTACTTGAAAGTCCATTGCCTGTCTTGACAGATGGAAGTCATAATTATACGCAGTTTAATGTTCATCATTTTAATCTGTGAACATTTGTATAGCCTGCAGTGTATTGTATTTGTATATTTCTTGACAGTGATGTGCTGTATAACTTTCAAAGGTTTCATTTTTTTAAATAATTCTCAGATTTGGTTCTCCCAGACAACCTTCAAGAAACCACTGTACCCATTATTAGTCAAAATGACTGTCAAGAAGTCTATAAGAATGAATGGCAAATAACAGATTCTATGATATGTGCAGCACATGAAGACGAGGGTTTCGATGCATGCTATGTAAGGATGAGAAAACATATATGGTGTTACCATTTGTACGTGTCTTAGTGGCATTGTTGTTTTCACACCAATTCTGTTTGACAGTTTTTCTGGTCTGTCTGTACTGTCTGTCTGTCTGTCTGTCTGTCTGTCTGTCTGTCTGTCTGTCTGTCTGTCTGTCTGTCTGTCTGTCGAGTGCGCGCGTACGTGTTTGTATGCAATATGTATGTATGTATGTATGTATGTATGTTTGTTTGTTTGCTTGTCTGTGTCTATCCGTCCGACCGCCCACCCTTCCGTGATGCAAATATGGTATTAGAGGAATGAATAATACCTCATACAACTATAGCAGGGGAAATAGACTTGTTTGTAAAGGCATGTCACTTTTAGAATCATGGTGACCATTTTGTGGACTTGTAACCAAAGTACATGTAGGTGTCACGTGACTTTAAACGATATTATACAATATGTGGTCAACATAGTCTTAATATAAGGAAAGACAGACATTCAGCTGGAAACTTAATTTTTTAACGGGTTTGATTGTTTTTCCCGTTGTTGTTGTTTTGTTGTTGTTGTTATTATTGTTGTTGTTTTTGTTGTTTTTGTTTTTGTCCGTGTTTTTTTTCATATCCCATTCATACAGGGTGACAGTGGTGGACCACTAGCATGCCAAAAGGATAATGGCAAGTGGTATCTAGCAGGATTAACTAGCTGGAATGGTGGTGAATATTGTGCTAGTGGTAGTCCAACAATTTATTCACGAATTACATCAGCTCTACCTTGGATTCAAGGCATGCTTTCACAAGGTTTGAATACACAAGTCTTGAGATTCTGTGACCTTGCCACATCTTTTAGAACATCTCTTCCCCCACATCGAAACTCAAAGAGTTTGATTACAAAGACTAAATGAAAACATCGCACGAAATCCCTTGATGAACATTTTAGTACAGTGCGTTGTAGGTACATGTAAGTGTTCACTGGCTCTGTTTGATACAACCAATGCAGAAACCAATAAGAAACTGTACATTCTACACTTTAAGATAACAATATTGCAATTTCATGCTACATTTAGTCTAAAAGAATAAAATATTTAAACTTCCTGCATCTAAACACAAACACAACGGCGCCAATGTTTTTACGACTGCATGGTGACACATAATTAGTTCCTTTCATTTATGCAAGGCGTCGCAAGAAACTGTTCGCTCAATCTTGCTATATTAGTGTAGAATGTGCAGTTCCTTATTGGTTGTATCAACAGAATCAGTAAACAATAACCTGTAACACACTTTCTATCCAGACAACCTTTGTGGACCAGCACTAAAGTATACATGACAACCTCGTTCGCTTTTATACATGTAAAAATGACAGCCTCGTTCGCTTTATTACGTGTAATATACATTCAGTATAATAACGAAGTATCATTCACATTTCCAGGTCCTCTCATGTGTGGAACCCGTCCTTTTGCTAAAGGGTACGTCGTAGGGGGCGGTAATTCAGATGTGGGTAGCTGGCCCTGGCAAGTATCTTTCAATTTTTACGGCGTTCATATATGCGGTGGGATACTGATCGGTGACCGATGGATTCTTACTGCTGCTCACTGTGTGTGAGTACATATTTGTCATCAAAATATGTTGACTTTGACAATTTGACAATTTTGACATTATTTTTTACATCAGTGTGTTTCCGTGATAGTAGAGTAGGAAACCGTCCTTGGGGGAATTGGAAGGAAGTTTAAAAATGCAATTACATGTTGTGGCCAATGCATACGGTAAACTTTTAGCAGTGGTCTGTTTTAAAGTCTATCCTTAAAAGAAGTCTGTAGTATGAGACCGCAATGTCAGTGAAGTACAAATAAAGACAAGTTTGTTGTTTAATTGTCTAATCCACCACAGTATCCAACCGAGTGTGATTATTGGCTTTCTTATAAAATACTACCCTAGGTACGTGTTGCCATAAATGCATGATTTATTCCTTATTAGGTATGATGAAGAATATCAAGTGATGTATGATGTGACTGAGATGACGGTCCGTCTAGGGATAGTTTCCTTGGGTACGGAGAGTGATGCTGAATTCATGAGCGACGTACACCACGTTGAGACTCATCCGAACTACAAAGGCAGTTTCCTGAATTGGGACTTCGCATTGGTTCACACAGTAGATACGGTACCCTTTTCTGCATTCATACAACCTGCCTGTCTACCACCGTCCGAAGACAGTAACTTTTTTGCTCGTGACTTGCATGATAATTGCGCCATCACAGGATGGGGTGCCCTCACTGATAAAGGTGGGTAATTTCATCAGAGTCTCGTCGTTCTAATGCAAATTTGTGTTGAAAATCGTCATCTTGGTAGATGAAAAGTATGTGGTGTTGGTAAAAGGTTAAAACAGTTATCTCCAACTTTGAACTTTGCCGGTTCGAGCCTCGCTGCCACCATTTGTTTGAATGTCTTGCAAAATTTGAACCACCGTTTGCCAAGCTGTTCAATAGGGTCTGGTAGGACTGTGACGGCTATGTGAAGGGTCGGATCCTGTAGGCAGCTGATAGTGTATTCTCCCCAGGGAGTTGAAATAAAAGGCTTCTGTGTCGTTATAGGCCTGTATTGGGGTAATAATTTTATATCTTCTCGAAAAAAGTGTCAAAAATGTGCATTATTTTGTACAGTGGATTTCGCATTGATACGAGACATTGTAGTGGGAGTTACCCTTGGGTATGGTATCTTTTTAAATTTCGTGAAAAAAAACCTACAATGTGAGAAAAAAATATCGAAAAATCCCCTTTACAAAGATTAATCGCAAAATGCATTCAATGAGCACGTGAATATTTCACACTTTCCTATTTTCATACACAAGTTCTCTTCTTCCACTTTTGATCGAGAAACAGACACGTTTCAAACAAATCACTTGTCCTTCTTCAGTGTCTAACTGGATCTGACAGAATGATCCTAACTTGCTGGAGGTGTTTAGTAAACTCGATGTGTGGAAAGGTTAACGTCAGTACGTGTAAATCCAGATATGAAAGTACATCTTACTATCCACCTTATGTGAAAGCATCACTTATAGGTTGGTGGAATGTCATATTTTCATACATTGATGGATTGTTGACGTTGATGTACATGACCTTCAATAGTCTTCTTTTTTTCCCATTCTAGAGGTGATAAGGTTTTCTAGCAGTGACTCTAAATGGGCTCAATCTCTTGCAAACTCGGTATGTGTCAACAAGTACATGAAACTTGTACAGGATACAAGTCAGGAAAAACATCACCAAATCCTGAGCTTCCTCGAAAGGGAGGGACTGTACTGGGAGAACAATGATTATTGGATTGATGCTACTGTCTACGGAGGAGGGGTCAAGATGGCTGACGGTTCAGAGTTGACGTACACGCCATGGGCTCCTGGCGAACCTGACCAGAGTGGGTCATGTGTTAAACTATGGTCAGTATACGTCTAACGAAAGTACGATTTGTTGTGAATGCACACGCTTTCTAGACAATAGGTGATAGTGATATGAGTTGAGATAATTTAACATGTAATATTTTAACAAACTTTCCAAAAATGTACGTTCATCAGCTTAGAACATCAAATGAATTACAAAGATAAATAAAACGGTTACAATAAAAAGGCTTATAGATGATTTAGGCTGTGAATAATAGTCCAAATCCTTGAGTATAGGCTATATCATGAACGAGCCATTTAGAACAAAAAATATGGGATATATACTGTGATCGTTCTACGTCACGAGAACGCGCGTCTACGTCACTGGTTCTGCTGTGTTCGAAATATGAGTCAAAACGTTCAAATTGCCATTATTTTCCCGAATTTTCTTGGATATTACTGTCGCTGGCATAATGTTACTCTCCAATATTTTGCTTCATTTAGCTGGAAAGTACTCGTGACCTAAGGGTTGTCACAACTCGTCTAGCGACTCGTACTGACAAAGACCCCTTAGGTCACTCGTATTTTCCTTGGCTGATCGAAGAAAACTGTTTGGGCATAGCATCAAAATAATGCACAAGTTGTTCAACCTTTTAGCAGTTTAGATTTCAATCTGCTGGATGGCTTGAAAACTAAATGCTAACAAATTGAACTGTTTGTGCTTTACAAGCTTGGGCGTCTGTACATGTTGGTGATACTTCCGTTTCATAATCCTACTTTTAACAGTCGGAATGATTTAGAAATGACAATTAAATTAAAGTCAGAAGGAAAATTTAAACAATTTTTTCTATTAAATTTCAGCAATAAATAATGAGTTCGCTCAGGTACGCGCTCATTGGGTTGCCATCATATAATCAGTGACGTTGTGATTTGTCATGTCGTAGAGGGCGTCAATTTTAAATATTGTTTTTTCCAGGCTGAAGATATAAAGTGTTGGTCGGGTCATGAGGAACATATATTTGTAGTATAGTACAACCGCCCTAAGCATGGATGGACAGAATTTTGTTCCCCAGGGATATTCATTAACATGTGAGACCATTTGTAGCGAGTCCGGTTTACTTTAATTGATCAACTCTATATTTCTGTTGATGTTAATTTTGAAATAATGATATGTAGATATGTGTTCTCTTATAATAGGAGTGAGCATGGATTTATGTGGGCCGACGAAGAGTGTTCTGATAACCACTACGTCGTTTGTCAAGATACAAGTAAGTTCTGCACTTACACAGTCAACGGTTGAAATGACTAATTTAAAAAAAAGACAAACTCAACATTGGAGATGCTTTACATGGTATTGTGATAATTGTCACCGTTGTTAGATTTCAATAGTTCAATATTTTTTCATGAAAATACAGAACGGTGATAATTGTGTTGTCATTCTGGCTACTTGGTAAACATTCAATGAAACCAAAGAGTTGTGCCTGATTTTAAAAGGAGATTGATCGTATGATAAATTGAGCTGATTGGTTGGTTGGTTGGTTGGTTGGTTGGTTGGTTGGTTGGTTAACAAAATGATGGTCCTTTTCTACACAATTTCTGCTTTTATAAATCCTTTGTTTAATCTTTGTTATCTTTAGTTGACGCTTACACGTATCCTGACAGGCTTCAAGAATCTGGAGTTACAATTCAAAATAACATGTTTTGCCTGGAGCAACACGGAAATGCTGTCGAAGACTACATGATATGTGCTTCTAATGATGTTGGTCAAACGGGTACATGTTACGTAAGTTACGTCTCGATCCAAACACCCTCCTCTACCTTCACTACTTCCACAAGTTTCACCCATAAACACCACCACCACCACCACCACCACCACCACCACCACAACCACCACCACCACCACCACCACCTCTACCACCACCACCACAACCAATTAGTAACATTGAAAAAGAACATCAGCTTATTAGCATAGTACACATACAAATTATATATATATATATATATACATAATTATACAATTATGTATTGTAGTTCATAACATGCGTGAGTAAATAAGTAAATAAACATATATATATATATATGTATGTTTATATGCTACTTTCTAACTTTTTGACATTATTTTGTGTCTGTCTGTCTGTCTGTCTGTCTGTCTGTCTGTCTGTCTGTCTGTCTGTCTGTCTGTCTGTCTGATATATATATAAGGTAGACATACATACAGACAGACAGACAGACAGACAGACAGACAGACAGACAGACAGATAGATATGTATGTATGTATGTATGTGTCTATGTATGAATATTTCAGGGGGATAGCGGTGGACCGTTAGTGTGTGAAAAAGCCGACGGTAGATGGTATCTGGCGGGAGTAACAAGCTGGCTACGAGGTGAATGTGCAAGCCCTACATATCCGTCCGTGTTTTCCCGTGTCACAGCTGCTATGCCATGGATTCTGGAGAATCTGAACTCGTGTAAGTTGTTTTCCTAATAGTACATTGTGAATGGTTAGAACGTGTTTTGATAGTCCTCCCTTGTACTAAATCGTCATACCTGATATCAAGGCTTCTCAAACCCTAGCATGCCTTCTAATTGGAACAATTCAAAGTGTTTTCCACTATTAACCATAACCTTTAGCCACTATTCCAATACCTTTTAAATGGCTTTAAGTTTGATTGCGTATAAATGGGAGCGATATGGTCTGAATTCTGTTGCCAGAGCCTAAAAAAACGAATGTACATAAATGTGTTTCCGTCTTTACATTTGATATTTACGTAATTGCTCAATTTTCACAGCCAATTCCCACAAAACGGTAAATGACATAAATATAGTGTACATACAAATGTAACCAAGATTTTTTTCTAAAATGATATTATTTACTCCATGGTGTATAGCTCTGGAACATGATGGAGCATAATCTGAGGGATGTGACTGAATCACGTATGACGCAAATGGTTTCATTGAAATTTGTAAAATACTACGTTGAGTGAGCTTCTTTACAACTTCTGAAAGAGCGATTTAATATCCGCCCTTTCATTCTTGCAAACCCCATTACTAACAAATACCCCGCCTCACATGTTGATGTGGCTATTATCTATGTATACAATATTGGCTTTGCTTGTCAGTGTCCAATTAATTGTGAGAATAACTCCATCTTGTGTGAATATTTTACTGAAACGAACATAAAAAATGGATGTTTAAGAGCATACTTTTTAGATCTATGACATTGTAATTTTGCCATCGCAAGTGTCAGTGAATCAGTGGAATATTACCAATAACAATATGCACACCTTTCAAAGGTCAAGTGACTATATGCAAAACGCATAATAAATTGGCATAGCGAAAGTTCATGGCCTTTGACAGCACGTCTTGTTTTCAAGTGATTGGACATCTTTTTTTCATTTCACAGAATGGGAAAACATACTCATGGGTGATATCCAGTGAATGATTCTGGAATCATTGATTGATTGAATTGAAATTACAAAGTCATCTTTGGATTGTTGGATACCGCCACAGTAATGATGTAGCCAACAAAGCGACGACAGTTGACAGCGTATCCATGGATATTTCATATCACAGAGAGTACATAAGAACACAAACAGCCTGAAGTTAGTGTATATTCCTACACATACAAAGAGTTGTTTCTTTGTCAACTATTCCAGACATTATATTTCCTAGAACTATTTTAGTTGTATATTTTAATTTAGCACTCCATATATCGTCCCCTTTTTCTGAAAAGTGGCCCAAATTAAATTGATAAGTTTACCGTTTTTTACTTGAGAGGTTACTAATAGACAAAGGATAGACTTGACCTGTTAGTAGATGTATACTAAAGTACGACATGAAATCGTTTATTTATTTATTTATGACTCAAACGTCACCAGATTTACGTTCTGCCGATCGTGAGTAATATTTCACAATATAGACATGACAATATGCAGCAAAAAATATATCTAAAAAAGTTATAAAATCCGAGTAAATCGTTTATATCTCCTTTAGAAATTCATGCCTGTGAGATGGTGTATAATTTGGTCAATGTTAGGTAACATTACTTTAAAGTTATCGATCATTTTATTGAGTGTTTTCTTTTATTCTATCTACGTTATGTGATTTGTTCGCTCTTAGAGGGTATTTATGTTTCTATTACCTTCTATATCCTTCATAGCTTGAAACTCGTTGGAAATCATGATTTGAACTGTCTCGTTTATTATGTTAATAAACTTGATTATAATGAAATGGTTTGCATGAGATGTTTAGAACCATGTGTACATACCAGTCTAAATTATGCAGTATAGAAGTTATTGAATTCTGGAACAGCCAACTTTCACCCATTTGCTCCTTTCCTATGGTTCAACTTATCGTTTACAATGACGGAAAACAGTGTAAAATGGTTGGTACTCTGTTTTTGTCTGCGATAATCATTGGTCGCCATTTTAGGGTTTAAAGTTCGGGCGACATATGGTAGCTCGAGTTAAATCATTTAGGTCCGCATGATGTTCCAGATTGGTGTTTAGCGGGCCTCGGTTTAACCACAGGCAACTAGTTGTCTGTGGTTTAACGTTAGCGTACTTACTGGACAGCGCCATCTGGTGGTGGGTAATGTCCAGACTTCTTTGATTACAAATACAGTATTTGAGCACTATTGATGTTCTAGGAGTAGATCTTAGGACGTACATGTATGAAAGCAGAAAGATCGATTTTGAGTAAATTGAAATAGACGACCTATAAATTGTAATTAGAAACTACTTTGATGAAAGGCTAGGTATTGAATTTGATATAGACTGAGATGACCTTTCTACGGTTGGAAAATGACAAATTTACATTCTTTAAATAAATCCTTCAGCTTGTTTTCAAAGTTAACTTGCTGAACATGTTTCTCGTCTACAAAAATCATAATTTGGAAATCAAAATGATGTCCATGAGTGCATTATGGGATGTGATTGTATTGTCATAGCCACCAATTATCTTGTACATATTCTGAATTGTTTTGGTGTGTTTCGCTCTATTAAACCGGCCACTCCCGCGACCAAATGGTTTCGCCCATCGAGAATCTTCTAGACGATTCTGACGATTCGAATGTCCCGCGTTGAAATATGGAAATAAAGATATCAAGTGAAGTGTCCAGAGTTCATTAGATACGGTATCAGCCTGCTGTGTTACCGATAGCTATTGTCAAAGCACGAACAAACCATTTACTTGTTGCTGTCTCAATAATTTGGATATCTACTTCGTGGATGATTCTCACCGATTCAGTAATCAGTAGCGATTTTATTATTGTAATTTGTGGTAAGTCTGGTATTCCTTTTGTTTCTTGAAAAGTTACTTCATTGACTTTTGGTTATCTAGATAGAGTCACTTGACATTGAACATCGAATTTATCTCCTGCCTTATTAAAAACAAATTGTTTACATATCTGTACAATGTATAAATGAATTTGAAGAACAATGTCAGTTATTGCAAAACCAAGGGACATTACGATGATTTTTCCCCCATTTTGATTCAACCGTATAATATCAGTAGACGCTGCAAAACACTTTACCCATTGTTTCATCAATCTCCACTTGGATGAATGCATCCTTGAAATTTTAAGAGTATTTGCCACAACAGTGTTTCAATGTTATTTGACAAGGATGGACAGCTGGTTTATACAATTGAACAGTACCATGAACATATGCCAAACATTTGTCCATGGGAATTTAGTGTCGGCAAACGGCGGGAGGTCGACCAAGGGTTTCCATCATCACACAGGCCCCTAGCAATATGTGTACCATCCCATTATGGAACTGTATGTCGGCTATTGTATTCTGAACTGTTATTCCGATTTTTCCACAAACCTTTACTTCTTTGTAATGTCCTTTGCCGTCTTTTTATGATCGATGACTTCCTTGTTAATATAACTTTATCAATAAATCTCACCCTAAAACTTCAGACATCCTGCTATGAGAGATGCTGTGTTCGATGAAAGTTAGTCCCGTTGAAATTTCCATTTTTGAAAGTCAATACTCCTATCTGACGTGACTTGTACTACATGATTACAAGTAGTTAATTGTAGAAGCCCTGCTTTACTAGCGATATAATTTCACACACAGGTTTAATACCCAAATTGAACTCTTGTTCCTTGTTCTCCTACTTAAAAAAAAAAGAAGGAAAAAAATCTGAAAGTGCTCACGAACGACCCTTTCACTCTCAGCTTAAAGTTCATGATTTCGTATTTTAATGGGGTGTAACGTTTCACTAACACATGGAGTAACCCAGAAATATAACTTGTTAATTTGTCCTCAGCCTTTCACGATAAAGTGTTTAATTTCACCCAGCTTTGAGAAAATCATATCATATTTACAACATTCTAAGTCACGTGAGGCCAAAGTTGTCATTCAACACCAACTAATTATGTATTAAACACTTATCTATCTTTCAATCTAACGTTTTTATGACATCTTTCAAGAAATGTTGACAACCCTAATTTCTTACTGTCATCTTTAGTACTATGATGCCATGTGATGTTAGGCTTCAGTTCAAGAAATATTGTTTGATTTCCACCGAATTCTTACCGCAGGGTTAGTTTATATTTCCGTACTCCGATGTTTCATCATGGGAAGCACTCGGTTGTTGAACTTTTTAGAGTTTGATAACATAATGGCCCGTAGCGATTTGATACTTCTTTATACAAGTCTGCCTTCTCACTAGTAGGGTGAGTATCGTGTGGTTTGCTGAAACGGCGTCAACCCATCACTCCAGTCAACACCGGCTATTCAACTCATTGGTTACGAAGGATAGCACTTCTTAGTTGAAGAACGTGTTGTATTTTATATGGTACATGACGATCATCTTTACGATTTATATCAAAGGGAAAAAGACTACTTGGCAGAAAAACTTACTCGAACTACATAAAAAGGCATATTGCTACCTTCACCGGTCGAGTAGTCGATGCCAATGCAATCGTAGTTTTCTCCACGTGATTTCGCATCACAATACAAATTACAATACAAAATCTCTGTTAATACAAATTAACAATACAGTTAAGACAACCATATATATAGCAACTTTTTTATCAGACGTGCAATTCGGTATGGTGGATTTGAAATCACAAAATGAAAATGAGGCAATTAACACTAATATAGCAATTATTATTTAGAAATCACTTATTGACATTGAGGTAAGTGAAACAGAAAACAAACTCAAAGGAATTAATTCTAAAAGGAACAAAGATTAGATTGATAATCAACTCCCGTTCCTTTACTTGACTGTGTTAGGTCACAAAGTCAACCACGTTTGTCCTCAGTATACTGTTAATTGTAATTACAAGTGATGTGTGATATACAGTTACTGTACTTAAATTTGCCTGCAGGCATTGCATAATTGTTTGAACTACCAATATAACAAAGGAAATCTCATGAGTAACTAAGATAAGTTGGTTGTCAGTGAAATGTACGCAGCAGTACATCAGCTGTTACGTGTAATTGTGAAATGGATCGCAAATCACATCACATAAATTTACAATGTCGCGTTTGAAAGTGCCTGCATTGAAATCAGTGCCCAGCAGTACATAAGTTAGTCTAAATGCTATCAGCTAGCTTCTAGACTAGATTCGCTGAAATCTCCGGTCTTTTTTTACATGTTCTTTTTTATTTGAAATAATGATCTAAGTGAGTGATTTTCAAACCTGTAGTGAGATCGCCTTGGGAGGCTAGTAAAAAATGTAAAAATTAAAAAATTAAAAAATTAAAAAGTTGGACACTTTCCTTTTCAAAATTTGAAATGAATAACAAATGCAAGACTTTAAAAAATGTGCCAAGGGACTGGTTACATTCTACCTCTAGACTATAAACATGGCGGACCAAGTTGCACACTAAAGTAGGTTTCATCAGGAACTACAAAACACAAAACAGGAAAACTGGCTTTCAAAGTTTAAAAACAGTACTAGTGTTTGTACTCATTTATTGTAGATGACTGACACATCTTTATTTACTTATACGTATGTTCACAGTCATGATGGTTGTTGATATTAATTTATGTATATTTGCATTTATTTCAAGTTTATAACTGAGTTGTCTATATTTGGACTATGGCGTATCCTAGCAACACATGTTACCCATCTGTCATGTTTTAAGATTAATTAAGTCTCCAAGAGGGGATTCAGTCGTTGTTGGTTTATTTTCTTTCACATGAAGTAGAATATTATCATATGTCGTCTGATTCCTCATTAATTTGGTTTATTCCTGACGACTCTCTATATGCTATACATATCTTTGTTGTTGTCCATGCCTTTGATACTTAGGACCACTACACTAGTCTGGATGCCAACTGTGTGAGTGGAGGTATAAATCGTAACGATACTGTAGTGTATAGGAACTAGACTATAGGACCACACGCTTTGCCAAACCTATAAAATAAAATCTTGGCATAGGGTAACTGGCGATCCAGAGAAGGGTTGTTTGAATATCGTTTATTTTGATAATTTGGTCACATGTATGATTTATCTTCTGTCCATTTTCCAACCCATGTCTTTTTATCACTGGATTTACCAAAAGACTTCAAACTATAGTATGTTGGAGTAAAGTTTGTAATTCCCTTTCATTCCTATTTTACTGTTAATCATCGGGAGAACAGGGACGCGTAATTTTGCCTGGATCGAGTATCTATTCTAGCAACGGATACGAACTGTTGCATAGTGTTGCTATGAATACTAAGCGTTGTCTACATACACTTTGCATGCCCGCTTGGTACAAGGAAGAATGCTGGCTTTAGAATTGGTAAATAAATTGGTAGACTTGTACCCACCCATACAAGCAAGCTTACGCGCCCCTATGTCATGTATGTCGGGAGTTTTTTCGAATACTTTGCACGTCTTCAAAGTTCAATCTAAAGTCTCCCTTGGCCTCTTGGCCCCTGTTGCTATGGATACATCCGGGCATATTGTTTTTCTCTGTGTGGACTATGACCGCAAACAGAGTGTTGGTATTGTGATGACAGGGTGATAAAATCTGGTTGATATGATCCTAAAAATTTAATAACATTAATTTCACATTTTAAGAGAATTCAAAATTACTAATAACATGACCGAAAAATTCATAGATACTTGCTATATGTACAGTACTAGCGAGGAAACGTTTAATTGTGACAGGAGATACGTAAGTGATTAGTTCCATGGGGGGGGGGAACAGACAGACAGACAGACAGACAGACAGACAGACAGACAGACAGACAGACAGGCAGGCAGACAGACAGACAGACAGACAGACAGGCAGACAGACAGACAGACAGACAGACAGACAGACAGAGACAGACAGACAGGAACAGAAAGTGCAACATGATTTATTTTAGAATTGATAATACAAAGGCAGTACATCACTCAAATAACTGTCTGGAAAGTTTTTTATGGCAATAACAGACCTGTCAATGCTGATATATTGACCATGTTATGTATGTTATCCTCGTTTGATTGTTTGATAGGCATATTGCGACAACCAAGCTATATACGACACTCGTATGTGTGCATTTATTCAATTATTTGTATGTTTCAAATTTTGTTTTTGTTTTTAAGATAACAGTAGATGTCACTATTTATATTTTGAATCTTTGTGATATGTAGGCTGACTCATTAATTATATATTTTATTGATGATGATAACAATGTCTTGTATCGGTTGATGGCGATACCACGGATATTGTTTTCAGTATAAATAGAATCGTAACCCAACGAAGTTCAAAATTGACAACACGAATATGGTGGATTCGGTTAGTAAGTTTTCACCATATATTTGACATCAGGTGAAATTATTACGCTTTCGACAGGTAGATTATATCAGAGTCAAGTTGAATTTCTTACGTGGATTTTTTGTGTGTGATTTTAAACCGTCATTTCAATTATAAATGGTACCGTTTTACGGCTACTGTCTCATAATAGTATGGTTTATTCTCTATATATATGTGAATGTTCATAAAGGCGAAGAAAATCCCACGCACGGCCCAATTCGCCTCAGGGACCAACTTCCCCGGAAATCAACTTTACTATATAAAAGCGTGTCCCTGGTCCTTTCCAAATAATAAAATGACTTTGAAAGGTCACTGTCAAGGAAATCGATAATTTTAATTTTCCCACAGAGGTAACATGATTGTCTTTAGAAGCCATTTTGGATTCTAAAATAGCTTGACTTTTTGACATTTTGAACTCTTCTTTTAAATGGATGGTGACCCCTGATTAATTCGAACAAAATAACAGTAACAGTTTGATATTTGTATTTCCAAGGCATTATACTACATTAATAATAATTGTATTGACTTGTATTTCGACGATTCGGAGTTGTTTGCGGTTTCAAGTTATTTTGAAGGATTGAACCAAGTCGCCTGTCTAGACAGCTGCACAGTCTACTATTTTAATAGCGATAACAGCTTTACTCGTGTCGTCATCATCAATCAACAAGTGCTTTGCTACGACAAAATGTCTTGATAAATCCGTCCAAGTCATACCTTTACAATTCTGAAAAGAATTCTTTAGAGAAGGCAACATTTGAAGTCACACATCGGATAAGTTTTTAGATCAAAAGTAGATCGTAGAACGACATCGCGTATCGTTCAACATCCGAAAAAAAGTAGTCGACCGGATATTTACCGAAGTCCATCATCATCTTGCCCCAAGGATGATAGTATCATGTATCTGTGTAATTGTATACGGAATATACAGTTTCAGAACCCTGGATTGCTGATTATTGAACAATTAGATGAAATGTTTTGAAAATGTTGTTTATAAACTGTTTCGTAAACTTATAACCCAGGGTTTATTAAATGTATAACAACAGTTGATATGACAGAATTATGTACCACGTGACTAGAAAGTTTAGTCCATAGACCTACGTCAGTAACCCTCTATAAACAAGGTCACCACAACCACTGCTTTCATGTGTCGACAACAAAATGCACAATTTTCAAACATCAAATACATGTTATTAATTTTTATAAAATTATAATTTCACAAAGCAAAATGTAACAACTAACACTGAACATGGTCCGAGACTACACATGTGTATGAGCAAATACACGTACACGCACGTACACACATAGTGCACAGCATGTGGACGTACGTCAGATTTTCCTTCCCAATGTACAATATTTGCCTATATCGCTAAATAACTGTCGAAAAGGGGACCGCCTATTCAAATAGAAGAGACTCCTTCAATAATAATGTATAATTTGATGCAAAAAATACAGGAAAGTTGCATTCCTCCAAACTCGATTCGATTTGTATTCAAGCGTTTATGTGATGTTGAGCCTTAATAATTAATCTCTGTGTTGTCCGAAGTGATATGTACAGAACGTGATCACTGAGCAATTGCACATATTTTTCAGCTTGTAGAATATTACGATCATAGAAGACTGAGTCCCCATCCAGAACTGAAACATAGCTATAGTTTACTAGACTGAAAGAAAATGGCAACATATGGTTACAGAGACTGTGGTTCTGGGCTGACTTTCAGTTTTCTAATTGGAGAAAGAATTTTTTTTCCATCTCTGTGTGCTTTAACTTAGAAATGGCAGGTTCTGAAAGTTGGTATCCAGTTCTCTTTAAATCATATAAAAACTAAAAGTTATTTTTAGAGAGCAATTCCGTTGTACTTATTATGAGTACTGTGAATACATATGATTAAACTTATAAGACGTGTACATGTACACCGTAATGGCCACCTAACTATAGACGATACATTTACATGAATTATTCTGTATATGTGTATGAAAATTAAGGTTGGTTGATAATTCTCTCTCTCTCTCTCTCTCTCTCTCTCTCTCTCTCTCTCTCTCTCTCTCTCTCTCTCTCTCTCTCTCTCTCTCTCTCTCTCTCTCTCTCTTCACTATATCATTCTTTTATTTCTGTCTCTACTTCAGGCGAACATTTCAGGATTGATAGAAAGCGGTCAAGTTAACATGGATGCTAAACATTTTCAGGCGTACTTAGCTGCATCGAATCTAATATTGGATCACAAACTAGCGGCGAGATTGAAGGCAAGGGATGTGTTACATCATTTACTGCAGTTCAATGCTGTAACCGCGAACGAAGCACACTACGTTGCAACTGGACCCACAGAAAAAATTCAAACAGATAGATTACTAGCGAAGATGAAAGCTAAAGGAGCACCTGGATACTGGGCTTTAAGATCCGCTATGGAAATGTGTGGTGCAAAGTATACTGATTTGATAAACGAAATCGATGTAGCCATGCCGCCCCAGTCTCCTGGATTTCAACACGCCTGGTAAGACAGATTTTCACGGTTGACTGCAAACTTCTATCGGGAACGTTATTCAAGTGACTTCACCAAGATGAACAGGTCACTTACACAGATGGAGAAACAAAAGACATTCAAATGGAGAACACGTGTTTTGTACATGTCATTCTGTTCCTAACAAACGTGCGGAATTTGGACGTCTATTCTACTGGCGGTATGGTACTCAGCTATGGTACTTTACGACAATTATACCATCTGTTACAACAAATTTTAGTGATACACTATATCATGCCATCACAGATAATAAAATGTTTGACAATAATTGCTCCGCCGTTAATATTATATAATTTCATACACTCTATCGCCACGAATATTTCGATGCTTGTGTTTGCACACTGCATAATTTCAGTGTTTCATCACGTGACTGAAAGTTGATTGTTTTGCACTTATATTTTTACAATGATTGGAAATTTTCCGTCAATGTTGAACACCTGGCATTACTAAATTAAGAGTATATTTTATGTATTATCCCCAATCCCACATTACGTGGCTCGCGAATCTGACGAATGTGAAGTAAAGATTCACAAAAGCCTAGTTATTTACGCCGTTGTAATCTTGTATAAATTGTTCAATGGACGTTTCATTTCTTTAATTTCGCCCTTCCTTCAAGTTCTCCCACCATGCAGTTCGCCATCATATTTTAGAATTTTCGTTTCGAATTTCTTTTAGTGAATTTCCAAGTGACCATGGTCATTTCAGTGACGTCATTACAGCTCACTGTTGAAATTTACCAAGTTTGATGTTAATGTACAATTAAAAAAACTACTCTGTATTTCTAATTAATTTATTAAAACATGATTTCCACTATACTATATGCGAGTTCTGCAACTTCATAACTTTACGTACATTTCCATGATTTTGAAGTATTATCGAAGACTTAGTGATATCCAATGGTATATAAGAGTGCCAATACGTAAATGAGAATGGATCGTCATTCACGAACAACACCAAATTATGATATATATATATATATATATATATATATATATATATATATATATATATATATATATATATATATATATATATATATATATATATATATATATACCATAATCTGGTAATAACAGCCCATAAAACAAACAGAATATAACGATATATATATATATATATATATATATATATATATATATATATATATATATATATATATATATATCGTTATATTCTGTTTGTTTTATGGGCTGTTATTACCAGATTATGGTATATTACCTTGGTTATTACCTTGTTTAATATTTTTGGGTTGCCAGCCTTTTGGCGTCTACAAAACAAAAACGAATGTGTCAATTTGAATATAACAGCTGCGCATCTATCATTACTTGCATATTGTATTACCAATCGCTCTTGCTTATGTTTCTACATTAAACTATGTACGTTATGATTGGAATGCGACCCAGGATCAGAAATAATTGTCGTTCCAGCCACAGTTTGTACTGCGATCGCGAACGCGATCCAATGCATTGGCATCAGGAGTGAGGCTGCTCAAACAACAGCGCCCCCAGCGTCGTACTCTTAATAAAATCTATTATCGGAAAGTACAAAAACATCCCCACATTAAGCAAAAGAACATTTTAACTGTGCACAATGGGGATCCTCGAGTAAAAGTCTTCTCAGTTGACCCATTTTGACTTGTCTATTTCTTGTCTGTTAACTGTATACAGGAACCACACGACTTGCATTACTTTGGCCAAATAAAAAAAATAGTGTTTCCGATATTCCGATCGACCCTCATTATTTTATTAATGCAAAACGGTATAACAATATTTACTTCTATTTCCCTGTACTACCTTCATGCCTTTGCCACATCTGTGGACACTTTTGTGAAAATCGTATGCCAGAGAGAAACCAGGTCTTTGTAGACTATTACCAGCATAACCAGACCATACCACATGTTCGTCTATACTATACTATACATTCACTTCTTTTACACCTCATTCAACTTTCTCCGAAGTATTGTGACCGACGATAAATCTTGTCTTGGAGTCGAAGTAACTTTCAAACAAAATTTAATGTATTAAAAGTACAATAAAATTCCAACTTACCTACCTTATTTTCTCAAGTCATGTTATCGGAAACAAACATTTGTTTTGCCTTGGGTTATGCACTATGCTATTTTACCTTTGTGTTAGACAAATATTTACCTAGAGATTGTACATTTTGGATTCGACTGTAAGATCTATCTTATCGTTCAGCCCAAACCAATCTTCTCAGGGCCGTACTGGCTGATAGAGGGACACAACCCCAAGCATCTCGCAGACTAACCTTTGATACCACTAAAAATCTGAGAGTGGAATATCAGGAAAGACGTACCAGTGGCAATGCCGATTGACTACATTTGGCAGCAATACAGATGGTACTCCACCATGTACATGTTCCACTAGCAGATCGAGTGGGAGACTCTGACGAATGTACTTTAAAAAAAAAAAAGTCTATAACCCTAACTTTCTGAGTTGCACTTTATTATAGAAGTGACACAAGTCGTACAAATATATGTAGGCATAAATTACTTTCTTTGAAGGCAAAGTTCTTGGAGCCCTCTATACAATGAATTCACACCTGTGTCAATATATGTTACCACACATTTATTTACCAAGGGGTAGACTCTCTCACCAATCCTCGGGAACATCGCTATTATCTGTTTTGTATGTACCAATATCTACCTCATAGAATATCCTTGTACTGTTGGCCCTCATCGACTACATAGGGCTAATCATTTGTTGACGACTGTTATTGCCACAGGTACTCGAATCAATGTGTATGATTTAAAAAAAAAATATGTATGTAAATAAGTCTTATTTATATACAATACATTTTTTTTCTACACATTGATTCGAGTACCTGTGGTTATTGCAATGGCCCAAGTGGCATCGCAGTAACACGTCAATAAATGATTAGCTCTATGAGGTCCACAGTACAAGGATAATCTCGTACAATATTAAGTAATAAATATCGGTACATACATAATAGTCTAACCTAGAGGGTAAGAACCTGATGTGGCTGTAGCACCACTTTACACACTGCCTGTCTTCTCACCATTACTGTGACAGCATGACTGACGGCCAGGAAGGTATTCCTTGTTTGCCACAAGTCTTTTATACATTTATAGTACTTGTGTTTCTTTGTTCTTTCAGAACACATGTATTGGTTATAATTCATAATCATAAATAAGCAATTCACCCACCACCACCTAGTTACAGAATAAATATGACAACTAAAAATCAACACAACCAGGAAACTGTTTAAATCCTTATTTACATTTTATTTCATCAAATTTTGCATATTTCCATGAAAATCCAAAATCCTGATATATAAGATCTGTGTGTAAACATATTAATAAGATAATTTCCCCTCATACTATGTACATTCAAAAAAAACACACCAGATGAAAATATTGCTCACAATATCTTGCAATCAGTCAAATTACTTATCACAAGTATTCACTATCTTCCAAAGTAAGAGTGGATAATGTACTGGTTTATCCGTTGTCTTGTACCATGTTGTTATAGGCACTTCTCTATCACAGTACTGACACTTGACTGAAGAACACCACAATATTTCAAGATATACAGTGCACCAAGTATTGTTTTGACATTAAAATAAGTGTACAGTACTTCCCTGATTTTGATTTGATCATTGATGTTAAATGATCAAAGTGGCAATGAAACAGACAAAACTAAGACTAGGAAATAAGGAGTGTGTCCTGTACAGCATGTCATAAATTATCAGTCTAGATCCTATACCTGTCAATGTTCTCCACGATTGCTATCCTCTCCATGGAGATGATTGTAGTGATTGTAACACATATAGGAAACCACACTAGTAAATTATATCACCTGCCACTATTTCAAAGTAGGCGTGATGTCATAGAGGATGAGTGGCTATATTCCCCCTTACCTATCAGCCCAGATGGTATCTGCAAAGACGGATGACGTGAGGCCTAGATAATGTCACATGAATCTAGAATACCTTGTGTAGGACTTATGAGTAAGTTTCCCTGTCTCACTGAACTGTGATAACACAGAATATCAGTATCAGTCTAAACACATTCATCTGCTACTAATCATTGCACAAAATTATTCAAATCATAGCAGATCACCTGATTCAAATCATAGCAGATCACCAAATAACATGCTTGTCACATACTGTAATCAAGAGCAGTGACTTAAATAGCTTGCATCATAATCAAATTGAAAGGACAGACACAATGACATTGGAAAAGAATATCAGGTTCATCTAATCATTAGTTGGATGTACAAGTGACATGTGTTCTACAAGTTAGTTCAATTTACCAGTTATGTTTTTTTGGGGTTGTACATCATATAAAAGATTGCATACTGCAGCAACTATTCTGAAGGTATAAATTTCATACAAAATCACTTAACAATACTAGTGTGATATGTGTTTCCCATTGTACAACCTTAGCATGTACTAGTAGTGAATATCATACTTTTCTTGTGGCTTACTAACTATTGCTGACATTTTAGCTTTACAAGCATGAAGGGGTATTGCTTTCAATGGCAAGTTACATCATATTTACCAATAATTGACAAATATGCAACTACCTGTACAGGTACTTTCAACCCAAGTTATAAAAAATATAGCAATTATAATGATAGAACTGAGTGACAGGCCTCTACAGTCATACTATGTTTCTTGAGAAAAATGTCTACATCTCTTTACCGCAATACTGGTTATAGATACTTTTATTATACATATACCCAGTGTCTTACTCTTACTGCCTGGATATAGGTTTGTGGATGGCGATAGTATGGCTTACAGGCCCTCCTAAAGTCAAGCCCTTTCATTATACCACTCGGTCCACAAAACACATATCCGAGACATAAAGATCCTATACAGTACTGTCACCATTTACACCTCCACTTTAGTCATTCAGACTATAAAGATTATTACAATATGTGTCAATTTCTGGATTTGATACTTATGATATGCTTGCCAGTTTCTGAATACATAAAATTTGAAGTCTCTATTACGACAACTTTACAGATACCAGTGTTGCTGAGTTGGTGGGTTTTGTGTAGCATAGCAACCTGCTGTGACTGCATTTTGTCAAACGTCAACATTACATTGAGTATTAAATATCATATCTTAAAATACTATTTATCCCTCCAATATCTAGAAAGGATTACACTGGAAATTTCAAAAAATTACAAAATAAACCTCATCCAAAAATATATGTCAGATTAGCAAAAATTTAGGTGATTTTTCTCCCGATTCAGAAGTTGTAGCGAACATTTTGCTAAAGGCAAATTGCACCATGCACAAATAAAAGACAATACATAACAGATAAATGGGAAAAGAACAAGATAAATTAGTGATCAAGGTATTTTAAAACTTGAAGTACTGAGAGTTGTTCAAATAATTGATGCTTTCTTCTCATTTTCCAGTGATCTGACAAAAAACTCTTTTAAAGTGTTGATAAATTTAATATCCATACTTCATATTCTAATATACTCATTGTCCCCAGCATTTAACTTTAAAGAAAACTAAGACTCATTTTTTCCCTCCAAAATAAAGTATTTTGTGTAAACAATTAACATCTGGGGTATGTAAATGTCAATAAAACATAAAGCATGGTTAGCTAGTCAATGAGACATGTTCTAACAAAGGCCTCTTCTCAAACTATAATGAATAAAGAAAAGGTGTTTCTAAGCTGTCACTCTCTTTATGAATTCTCAAAGCGAGTATATCCACTGTCATCCTTGACTAGGCCTGTTGAGAGAGAAACAATCTTTGATAAGTAAACATTCAGAATTATTTAGTCACACAAATTCTCAGTATTGAAGTAAATTTAGATGATCACCCATGGTACTTAAGTCTAGTTCCTATACGGTATCATTACGATTTACATCTCCATTCACATAGTCTAGTTCCTATACGGTATCATTACGATTTACACCTCCATTCACATAGTCTAGTTCCTATACAGTATCATTACGATTTACACTTCCATTCACATAGTCTAGTTCCTATACAGTATCATTACCATTTACACCTTCACTCACATAGTCTAGTTCCTATACAGTATCGTTACCATTTTCACCTCCACTCACATAGTCTAGTTCCTATACAGTATCGTTACCATTTACACCTCCACTCACATAGTCTAGTTCCTATACAGTATCGTTACCATTTTCACCTCCATTCACATAGTCTAGTTCCTATACAGTATCGTTACCATTTACACCTCCACTCACATAGTCTAGTTCCTATACAGTATCGTTACCATTTTCACCTCCGTTCACATAGTCTAGTTCCTATACAGTATCATTACCATTTACACCTCCATTCACATAGTCTAGTTCCTATACAGTATCGTTAACATTTACACCTCCACTCACATAGTCTAGTTCCTATACAGTATCGTTACCATTTACACCTCCATTCACATAGTCTAGTTCCTATACAGTATCATTACGATTTACACTTCCATTCACAATGTGGTTTAGTTAGAAACTACGTTGGCATCTAGTCGGGATGCCAAAATGGTTTCTATCTAAACCAGGAGTGGAACTAGACTAATTGGCATTCAGACTATAAGCACAGGGCAAGCGCCAAATACACATCACAAATTGTATATCAGTGGCATACCAAATTGGTATTGACAGCACAATGACAAATAACATGTGTAACATCACAGACATTTAATATGTAATGCTCACATAAAAGAGCCAGGCTGTCACTTATGTCAACATATGATATTTACTCATTCTAATGACCTTTGACCTTGGGTGGAGCAAGTACCCGCTTGACAAAACTGCAATGGTAAGCTAACAAACGTCAGATATGAAAACAATGGTCTTACCATATTTCTTTCTGATTTCATCATTTTTGGCTTTGCGTTCAGCTCGTCTGAAATCAAATATAAACACATAAATTAAAGGAATTGTTTGACTAGTATGTCTACTTCAACTATTAGGTTATATATACAGTAACTAGTCTGTACAAAAAATAATGTCAATACTCAATACCTAAAACAAATATATTTATCAATTTGAATATAAGATATATCAATGGTCTAAGAGCACACAAACTCTGCTTACGTACACCCTATGGCCAAAAAAAAAAAAAAATCTGGTTCTGGTCAGGGTAAACTTTCTAAAGTGGTGCGAAGACACAAATTTTTTTTTTCTTATTTTTTTTTTTTTTGCAAATAAGTAAATACACATTTTTTTTGACACTTTACATACTCTGTTCTATCATATTTATCTCTTGAAAAACTTCCTTTTTCTTCGAAGCAGTTAAGGCTTTGTATTTAAGCAGTCTTGGCATGTAGGGTTGATTTCAGCTGCTTGTTCTCCTGAGTGATATCAGGAATAAATAAGGAACGGGAAAGCAAAAATTATCGGAAAAAAAAAGGATCGACGCGAGGGTATTCAGGGCACGCGCGCTGACCAGAACCAGATATATATATATATATATTTTTGGCCTAATCTACCTGTCATCAAGTATTACATTCATAATTGGTGAAGTTCTGTGTTGGCAACTTAGCAAGGCATTCATAATCTCCAGCTTAGCTACTGAATTCTCTTAAATTTCCAATGACGACAAAACTAACATCAAGGATCTAACATTTCTATATGAGAAATATTTCTACAACATTGATGTACACTTATCTTAACTATGTCTAGTACACATTTCTGCCTAGTCTAGATGCTAACATGGTATTGAATCATCTTGAGATTCAATGTACATTTGTAGGATAGCACTATGTAATATGTAGTAGTAAGTATTTACATTTACACATTAAAACAGACCAATGACAGGACCTTTCAGACTAGGATAGCACTATGTAATATGTAGTAGTAAGTATTTACATATTAAAACAGACCAATGACAGGACCTTTCAGACTAGGATAGCACTATGTAATATGTAGTAGTAAGTATTTACATATTAAAACAGACCAATGACTGAACCTTTCAGACTAGGATAGCACTATGTAATATGTAGTAGTAAGTATTTACATATTAAAACAGACCAATGACTGAACCTTTCAGACTAGGCTATTTCTACTTTCCATCTCCTTACCTTTCTTCTTGTCTCATTTTCCTTTCTTCCTTTTGACGTTCAAGTTTAGCATCTTCTTTGGCATATCTACATATGAAAGTAAACAGAATATCACATCAACAATTCACATAAAGTCTTCTTTTTTCATTCAATGTTCCAAACAAACAAACAAACAAACACAGTACAGACATATTTTAAAAGACTTATTTTATCATTTGCACTAGAAATTGCATGGGAGTATTAAATGAGAAAAGCTTGTAATGTTGGGTGAGGATGCATGTGAAAATTACCAACATTGTTTTAAATTGTGTTGAACCAAACACATCAGAATAAAAATGTTGACATTGACTTACTTTCTCTTATTACTCCCTTTACAGCAGCAGCAGTATACACAGCAACAAGAACAGCTAATAAGAATAACCCCGGCTATAACACCCATAGATATCAACAAAGCTTCAAAGTTCACTGTAATAAAGAAACACGCATATCAAATTTCCTACAAACAATACTGGAAAATACACATGCAACAGATGTGTTTTTACATTGTTTTTGCAAATCCCTTCCACTTTGTGTTTTTCATTCACTTGGGAGAATAAATAAAGTTACACAGGGGAGTACTCTGGTATAGGGAATCATCCCCTCCCTGGTGTTAGTTAGACAGACAACAATCTAGACAACTTACATTTGCAGTCATGAGAATAACTGCTATTTATATGTATACACAATGTGAAGGAATCTTTTACTTTCATAATGCTGGTACTCTTACATACATATTGTATACATATAGGTACATGTATTATTACACTGATGTTCATTTGTATGATTTATAAAATATTATGACAGCCTACATACAATAGCCTATAGAAAACTACATTTACATGTAATATAGATTCTAGATTTTCTCAAGTCTCAGAATGCGATGATGGGATAACTGTCGTTTGCAAAGCAATAGACCACAGTTTTTTTAATATACATCATGTTGTTACAAGCAATAGAAAACATTTCTTTGAATATACATGTGTAAAAGTGCTGTGATGATTAGTTCTTGCATATATTGCAAGCAATAGATCACAGTTCTTTGAATATACATGTGTAAAAGTGCTATGGTGATTAGTTCTTGCATATGTTGCAAGCAATAGACCATGGTTCTGTGAATATACATGTGTAAAAGTGCTATGATGACAGTTCTTGCATGTCTTCCCTTTCATTCAATTTATGAACTGATTGCACACACTGACAATATATACAAATAGGAGACCTACATTCAGCAGAATTTTAGACTAGTAACACTAAATAAATGTAGTGAATGCAAGTGGGAGCCGAGGACAACTTGCATTTCTTTATCAGGAAAACATCATTATAGGAAATAAAGACATTTTCATATTAAACGAGTCTTCTTGCGTGATATTTACACTTGTTTCACATTTTGTTTAAAAAATGTTCCACATGATTACAGAAAATATGATTGAAATTAAATCTTTGTCAGAATTATTTCATGGAATAACTTAGAACACAAGTATCCATGTTTTCATCTCGTAGTAGACAGTCATCTTTTTCTCTGACACTGGTTCTACTCATAACATATTAAATCATGTTCATTTCTTTTTTACAAATTAACAGTTACACCTGTAAGCAAATCTTCATACAGTATTATAGTATGATACTTACACCAACATTCTAGCCATCTTGCTGATGACAATGGACAATCTTCTTTTTTAGGGAATATGTCTCCAACTGGATACTCATCACACACTTTGGTTGATTCGCACCAGTAACACTGCATAAATGAAGGACAATCACATCATTATCAACCACACTGAGTTATCAATTATTTCTGAAACATGACTGATTTCACAGGAGAGATCACTTCTTGCAATGAAATTAATCAAGACAAATGAAGGTTTACTACACCCTTAAAACATAAAATGGCTGATGATGACGATGACAACTTACTTCATGTACTGTTATCTGACAATTCAATTTCTCCAGTTTGTATGTCTGTGTTAAGTGAAAATCTGTGTAATCACGTAATAATGGATTTCTTAGTGATCTAAACAGCTGTCCTTGCATTTAACTTTTGCTTGCATTTAACTTTTGCTGGGCTAAATTTCACTTCAAAGTTGTCTGTGACACCAAATTATTTCAATGTTTGTTATGCTTGGAGCACACAATCAGTCATATCAAATCACTGTCCCATTTGACTATCCTGTGTATTATGTGACATTAACTCAATCTGTACTTACTGTTACATTTTTCAGACACTTATCACATCCATCTAGCACCTTACAAGCTGAAATGTTTGACAAGACAAAACAATTATTTCTCATATTATTCACTAAAAACATGTTTGTTGATACTCTAATAACGTGAAATGTTATTTATCATCGACTATACTGCAAGCAAAATTCTGAATAATGCTCAAGAAAAGACATTTCTATGCTCATTTCAAACACAGATATTGGGTGAATTCCTATGTCTTAAAAGGTGAACACACAATTGACATCATCCTGACAGACACCACTGATTTGATATTCTCGTTACTGTAGTGTAACTTGTGTACACTGTGACTGGTATTTCAAAATATCATATTTCAAGGACATTCCTTCATTCCAAATAGTGTAGTAATATCTTTGTATTTTACAAAATCATGTTTAAGATGAAAGTCAAAACCAAACAACTTTAAAACTTTTGATGTTTGAGATCTCTCACAAAAGTACATCATCTCTTAAAATACCCATTTTGGAAGGTCATGTCCTAAGGAGTATGGTGTACTTGTATGGCAACACTTCATGGCCATGCATGTGAATGATGTACTCAGGCAAGTACTTATAATTTTTCAAAGCATTATTACTGCTGGGTAATATCTGCAAAACAATGGGCATTTACAGTATACTGACTATAATTTTGGATTTACGACATTGTTGTTAAGACAAAACTCATCTGAACACAGGGTTCACGTGTTAAAATCGATTATGTACAGTTGACAATTGAAACAAAATATATACTTCTCTATGAATAACCACCTAGCTGTATGTTATGTATAATTTGAAGTAATAATGCAATATTTCTTCGCATCCGAAGTTAAATAATGAAGAAAACAAGATTAGAGTTGAAACACAGTCCCTCTATCACTGGTTGAAACAAAGGTTTTAACACAATAAAGTCTAAGATTCATTGTGTTTTTTTGTTCTGAGAACAGTAATGTCTACGCCCCCAATAGAGATCCCTGTATGTAAATACGCACATGATCACACATGAAACCTGACTTTTTCACAGCTTTTGGAGTTTGTTTTGAAAAGTCACTGGACAGTATTGATCAGAAACATACACAGACTACATAATTTTCAAACAATTTGTGTATACTTACGCACTGATGGCTCCGGTGACTCGGTCGTTTTTGTTGTGGTCGTGGGATCATCATTTGGTGTGGTCGACGCACATCTTACCAATACGACTGAAATACTTGCACAGAATACCAAAACGATAATATTTCTAAGTATCATGATGAAGCTAAAAATGTATTCAAATAATTTTTTAAAGTGTGGTCAAATACTGTAGGTACGGACGCCTTTTAAACGGAAATAAAGATACAAATTCCGATCGTGTCGTATCGTTCTCGCTTCCTCGTTCTGTTATGGCGGAGCTCGTGACCCTTTTACCCGCGGATTGATTTGCAATATGTAGACATTCAAATATGGCACATGCAGTACATGAAATATCAATAAATTTATTGGAAGTTTGGCAGAGCTCTATAATAAAACAGTCTAGTAATGTATACAATGAAGGCCCTTCCTTTCCTGCAATGTTTATCACTTTTGGAAGAGGGCTACTTTCGGCGGATGAAGATACCATATAGGATGTGTTCAGCCCTATTCAATGACGTCACTTCTAAAGGTCATCCGATAGCAAAATCGCTCCTCTCATTGGATGAACATTGTCTGAGGTAGTTGATGCTCTTTTGTTTGTTGTAGTTGAGTCGGATCTGATTCTGAGCTCACTGGATGCAGGAAGTAGCATGACAACACGTCATTGGCCATAATTTACAGTGACTGTAAAAACCCTAACGTCATGTTTATTATGACTGTGACATCCCTAGTGACTGATGACCCCATGTCATCTGTGTATTATGACTGTCTTGTTGTTTTTCTAGAAAGGTTTTCTTTTGGGTCCGACTACCCCACCTGAACACCTTAGTGCCAGAGAGTTGCCTATCAAAATATCCGATTTGGGCCAACGTAATCATTATGGCGGTATGGGAGAACTTTGAGAGGAGAACCGCCAAGGCCTATCTAACCCTAAAAATACTAACCCTACGATGCCTATAGGTGTTTAAAATGTTGTTGTTGTTGTTGTTGTTGTTGTTGTTGTTGTTTCGTTTTTTTCCTTTCTTTGGTTTGTCTGTCAGATTTTCTCCATGAAGACCCCAAGCTTGTCTGAAAATTTGAATTTAAAGGACCATAGTGTTACTTTCTCCATTGAAAATAGTAGTGTCCAAAAATTGTGTCTATAAACCTTTTGGATATACAATGTATGTGTGATATATGTTTGTATCATCAGTAAATATCATTGTCTGGTATTTGATAGGAAAGAGCCTGGGTCTTTTCAAAGGTCCAATTGTAATTGGAAATATTTTATGAATTTCAAAGAACAGAAAAATGAAAATACATTCCATAAAGTTATTTGTTTCAAACACATATAATTCCCAGAGTAATTTAATACAAAAGTTACAAAATGAAAATATAAAAGTATACAAAGAAATAACAACACTGAAATATATGTAATAGCAAATATAAGGGTCTGCAAGTCCAATATTTGGGTCTACAGTTACAGAAATAAAACAGTCCTAGTCAATGCAGTGTTTTAGAATATTAATTCCAAAGCAAGGCCACACCAATTTAAGTTTTTGTTATTCATTTATTTAATTATCGGATTTCAACTTGAATCTTATTATTCTCCCTTAGAATGTCTCAAGTTGCTAAAGTGGCCAAATGGCTAAGAAATAAGTATTTGCTTCATTCAGGATTGTAATAATAAAACAACTTTTTTTTTTTTTCAACGTGAACAAAATAAAATAAGCCAAGTTTGTGTTTGTAACTCCTGATAATTGTAAAAACAAACTAAGAATGTGTGAAAGGTTTATCTGTCACCTGTACATACAATAGCACACTTCAGTTTTACACCTTTTTTGGCAATTGATGACATACAAATACAGACAAATACATTCTTTTTTTAAGACTTGCAGAAAAAACAATGTAAAGTTGTTTTATTAATCCAAATTTTATGAATCCAAATTTTATGAATCCAAATTCAACATCTGTATGATTACTTTAAAACATGTACCAGCAATTTCTAAGATAGTCAGATTAAGTTTTTTTCTTTAGTAATTCATCTTTCATCACGTATATAGACTAATATAATTTATTTCAAGATTTGCAAGTTTGTCGTATGTGCAAACCTGTAAACACAATGCACTTCATAATGTTGACTCTGTCATTTCTTGACAACACATGAGTGTGAGTCACATTCATATACCGTTCACTCCAGAAACCTACCAACAACGTCAAATCTGAAATTTATATACTGGTATCAGATTTCTATGTAATGCTTGTTTTTAGGATAGACCTATAGCACTTTTTAATATAGACCTATAACACTGTTTAGGATAGACCTATAACACTTTTTAGTATAGACCTGTAGCACTGTTTAGTATAGACCTATAGCACTGTTTAGTATAGACCTATAGCACTGTTTAGTATAGACCTATAGCACTGTTTAGTATAGACCTATAGCACTGTTTAGTATAGACCTATAGCACTGTTTAGTATAGACCTATAGCACTGTTTAGTATAGACCTATAGCACTGTTTAGTATAGACCTATAACACTGTTTAGTATAGACCTGTAGCACTGTTTAGTATAGACCTGTAGCACTGTTTAGTATAGACCTATAACACTGTTTAGTATAGACCTATAACACTATTTAGTATAGACCTGTAGCACTGTTTAGTATAGACCTATAACACTGTTTAGTATAGACCTATAACACTGTTTAGTATAGACCTATAACACTGTTTAGTATAGACCTGTAGCACTGTTTAGTATAGACCTATAACACTGTTTAGTATAGACCTGTAGCACTGTTTAGTATAGACCTATAACACTGTTTAGTATAGACCTATAACACTGTTTAGTATAGACCTGTAGCACTTTTTAATATAGACCTATAACACTGTTTAGGATAGACCTATAGCACTTTTTAGTATAGACCTAAATAAATGTTTAGTATAGACCTATAGCACTGTTTAGTATAGACCTATAGCACTTTTTAGTATAGACCTATAGCACTGTTTAGTATAGACCTATAACACTATTTAGTATAGACCTATAGCACTTTTTAGTATAGACCTATAACACTATTTAGTATAGACCTATAGCACTTTTTAGTATAGACCTATAGCACTGTTTAGTATAGACCTATAGCACTTTTTAGTATAGACCTATAGCACTGTTTAGTATAGACCTATAGCACTTTTTAGTATAGACCTATAGCACTGTTTAGTATAGACCTATAGCACTGTTTAGTATAGACCTATAGCACTATTTAGTATAGACCTATAACACTATTTAGTATAGACCTATAGCACTTTTTAGTATAGACCTATAGCACTGTTTAGTATAGACCTATAGCACTGTTTAGTATAGACCTATAGCACTGTTTAGTATAGACCTATATCACTTTTTAGTATAGACCTATAGCACTGTTTAGTATAGACCTATAACACTGTTTAGTATAGACCTATAACACTGTTTAATATAGACCTATAGCACTGTTTAGTATAGACCTGTAGCACTGTTTAGTATAGACCTATAGCACTGTTTAATATAGACCTATAGCACTGTTTAATATAGACCTATAACACTGTTTAATATAGACCTATAACACTATTTAGTATAGACCTGTAACACTGTTTAGTATAGACCTATAACACTATTTAGTATAGACCTATAGCACTATTTAGTATAGACCTGTAACACTGTTTAGTATAGACCTATAACACTATTTAGTATAGACCTATAACACTATTTAGTATAGACCTATAACACTGTTTAGTATAGACCTATAGCACTGTTTAGTATAGACCTGTAGCACTGTTTAGTATAGACATATAGCACTGTTTAGTATAGACCTATAGCACTGTTTAATATAGACCTATAACACTGTTTAGTATAGACCTATAGCACTTTTTAGTATAGACCTATAGCACTGTTTAGTATAGACCTATAGCACTTTTTAGTATAGACCTGTAACACTGTTTAGTATAGACCTATATCACTTTTTAGTATAGACCTGTAGCACTGTTTAGTATAGACCTGTAGCACTTTTTAGTATAGACCTATAACACTGTTTAGTATAGACCTATAACACTGTTTAGTATAGACCTATAACACTTTTTAGTATAGACCTATAGCACTATTTAGTATAGACCTATAGCACTTTTTAGTATAGACCTATAACACTGTTTGTATAGACCTATAGCACTGTTTAGTATAGACCTATAACACTGTTTAGTATAGACCTATAACACTATTTAGTATAGACCTATAACACTTTTTAATATAGACCTGTAGCACTGTTTAGTATAGACCTATAACACTGTTTAGTATAGACCTATAACACTGTTTAGTATAGACCTATAACACTTTTTAGTATAGACCTATAACACTGTTTAGTATAGACCTATAGCACTATTTAGTATAGACCTATAACACTATTTAGTATAGACCTATAGCACTATTTAGTATAGACCTATAACACTATTTAGTATAGACCTATAACACTATTTAGTATAGACCTATAGCACTGTTTAGTATAGACCTATAACACTGTTTAGTATAGACAAATAACAATGTTTAGTATAGACCCATAGCACTGTTTAGTATAGACCTATAGCACATTTTAGTATAGACCTATAGCACTTTTTAGGATAGACATATAGCACTGTTTAGTATATAGACCTGTAGCACTGTTTAGTATAGACCTGTAGCACTGTTTAGTATAGACCTATACCACTGTTTAGTATAGACCTATAGCACTGTTTAGTATAGACCTATAGCACTGTTTAGTATAGACCTATAACACCTTTTAGTATAGACCTGTAGCACTGTTTAGTATAGACCTATAGCACTGTTTAGTATAGACCTGTAGCACTGTTTAGTATAGACCTATAGCACTGTTTAGTATAGATCTGTAGCACTGTTTAATATAGACCTATAACACTATTTAGTATAGACCTATAACACTGTTTAGTATAGACCTATAGCACTGTTTAGTATAGACCTATAGCACTGTTTAGTATAGACCTGTAGCACTGTTTAGTATAGACCTATAACACTGTTTAGTATAGACCTATAACACTGTTTAGTATAGACCTGTAGCACTGTTTAGTATAGACCTATAACACTGTTTAGTATAGACCTATAGCACTGTTTAGTATAGACCTGTAGCACTGTTTAGTATAGACCTATAGCACTGTTTAGTATAGACCTATAGCACTGTTTAGTATAGACCTGTAGCACTGTTTAGTATAGACCTATAGCACTGTTTAGTATAGACCTGTAGCACTGTTTAGTATAGACCTATAGCACTGTTTAGTATAGACCTATAGCACTGTTTAGTATAGACCTGTAGCACTGTTTAGTATAGACCTATAGCACTGTTTAGTATAGACCTATAGCACTGTTTAGTATAGACCTGTAGCACTGTTTAGTATAGACCTATAGCACTGTTTAGTATAGACCTATAGCACTGTTTAGTATAGACATATAGCACTGTTTAGTATAGACCTATAACACTGTTTAGTATAGACCTGTAGCACTGTTTAGTATAGACCTATAGCACTGTTTAGTATAGACCTATAGCACTGTTTAGTATAGACCTGTAGCACTGTTTAGTATAGACCTATAGCACTGTTTAGTATAGACCTATAGCACTGTTTAGTATAGACCTATAACACTATTTAGTATAGACCTATAACACTGTTTAGTATAGACCTATAGCACTGTTTAGTATAGACCTGTAGCACTGTTTAGTATAGACCTATAACACTGTTTAGTATAGACCTGTAGCACTGTTTAGTATAGACCTATAGCACTGTTTAGTATAGACCTATAGCACTGTTTAGTATAGACCTGTAGCACTGTTTAGTATAGACCTATAGCACTGTTTAGTATAGACCTATAACACTGTTTAGTATAGACCTGTAGCACTGTTTAGTATAGACCTATAGCACTGTTTAGTATAGACCCATAGCACTGTTTAGTATAGACCTATAGCACATTTTAGTATAGACCTATAGCACTTTTTAGGATAGACATATAGCACTGTTTAGTATATAGACCTGTAGCACTGTTTAGTATAGACCTGTAGCACTGTTTAGTATAGACCTATACCACTGTTTAGTATAGACCTATAGCACTGTTTAGTATAGACCTATAGCACTGTTTAGTATAGACCTATAGCACTGTTTAGTATAGACCTATATCACTTTATAACACTCATGTCATGGTACTCAAAGCACTTTACAATTGTTACCCCGACATGGCCCAATAAGGCACAAAGGTCCTACATGCTTCCCCAACTTCCAGGTAAAGGGTGGGGTTTTCACTGTTTGTGGATTCAGGTCCTCAATCATGCCGTGCTAGATCTAGTTTATTTTCAGTCTCTTCCTATGCATTTAGACAGCAATTCTTACCCATTGAGATAATTAACATTGATTTCGTTTAATTGATGTCAAGAAAGAATGGATTTGGAGGTGTTATCTACAAGTGAAGCAAACATATTGCCACTGGTTACCCTTTTTTACTGAACTGCATTCTTCTATTGACTCTGCTGATCAAATCAAAAATTGCTCAAATAGAGCTTACCGGGGTATACAAACCTATACAAAAAAACTCAGACTACTACTTGCACGGTGAAAACAATCTCTTTATTTACAAATGTGCGAAAAACTCCTGACAGATGCACACAAATATATGCATTCAAGCCTTTTCAGCAAATAAATGGACCAGCTTTACTTGCTACAACCAATGCAATGCAGTGTATACTTTTATTACGCTGTGATTTGAAATATTCTGCATCTATCATAGACTACAGGCAGTCATGCAACTCTAGTATTTCTACTTTGATACTAAATTTGAGGGCTGTGACTAACAGTGTTCAGTGAATCTTGATTAACTTAGTCCAGCGACTTGGCAATATGTCACTCACTAAAACAACAAGCCAATCAAGTCAGTATGTCAAGTCTCTGGGCTACAATGTCAAGTCAGTATGTCAAGTCAGATAGCCAAGTCCCTTGGATATAATGTCAAGCCAGTATGTCAAGTCAGATAGCCAAGTCTCTGGGCTATACTGTCAAGCCAGTATGTCAAGTCAGATAGCCAAGTCTCTGGGCTATACTGTCAAGCCAGTATGTCAAGTCAGCTAGCCAAGTCTATGAACTATGGTGCACCCTTCTTACAGTTTGTACACAGTATAGCTGTCCATCACAATCACAAACATATATTTATATGAAATCATAAAATATGCTATATTATTTTGTAAAAACTTCAATTACAAACTAAAAAGTACAGCTACAATACAAACTTTGGTTTGGGCTCTTCAGACAAAATAATACTTGTTTAAGTTGCAATGACAACACTTACTTACGAGTAACAGCATGCTACATGCTTGAAAAATCTCTGAAGTGGAAACACCACAAAAAAAAAAATTAATACTTTCATAAATTTCTTTAAATTTTCCTCAGAGCTATACACAAAGTCATGTAAATAGATGTCCAATTCTGCACATAATTTATTCAAATTTTATTCCAAAAGACTGTACATGTTTTTGTTTGTATATGTCTATCATGCACAAGCACAGTGTGTGTGCATGTGGCTGCATGTGTGTGTGTGTGTGTGTGTGTGTGTGTGTGTGTGTATGTGTGTGTGTGTAGATTTGTTTGTTTGTTTGTTTGTTTGTTTGTGAGCACAGAAGTACAAAGTGTTCATATTTGTGCAGGTACTGTTTGATATGACCATAGGCACATCGTTACATTACACCATCATTTGATATGTCTTTGTTGTCAAACTTGAACCTGACAGTTTCCAGTAACTGTAACCAAGCCTCAAGACCTCTCTGAATGATGCCAGTCAAGTTACCTGTATGTCAATTATCTATTGTGTTACATACAGTAAATCCATTTACCCTGTGGATATGGCTTTATGATTTTCTTCTATCTGCTTAGACACAGCATCACCAATATACAGACTAAACGTAACTAAGATAAATTGATGAACTCTTTTGATTTCAGTATTTCATGATCAACAAAATACACATTTCTAATTTTCCTTATCATATTTTTTACTACACATCATAGATGTATGCCGTTTCAAGACATACATACAATAACAGTATATATGTTTTAAAGCTTTTCTCAAAATACATCACAGCAAAATAGAGGAGGTAAAACACAAGCAGGCATGCAGTCATGTGAAAACACATCTTTGAAAATCTAATTACATCTATCAAAAAGAAAGTTTCATTGATGCATAGTACATTGGGGTGCTTTTTTTCTTTCCTAAACCTTGATTCTAAATTATAACAGTTTGTGCTAGGAATTGATTTGTTTATCTACTCTAAGAACTTTTTCCTTATCTTTGTTTCTTAATTACCATATCTTGACATTTGCATGTATTATGTATAAACTGTGTATATACACATGTATATACACATGTAAATGCAGATGGTAATGTTTTAATTATAGAAATTGGACGGAGTAACCAGGATATGTAATCATTGCCAACATCTCAAGCAATATATTAGCTACATATACATCATGGAGTATTTGTTGTATCAATCACAGAAGGTCATGAACAATGGTAAACTGACATATTGTAAATGTCAATATGATACCCCCCCCCCCCCCAATATTTGTAATTGTTTGTCAACTGTCTATACAAAGAAAGTTGTAGAGCTGTACAATAGCTGTCAGTATATGGATTTTATATTATGCTGTATTTTATATAAACTATTCATTAATAGTATGGTTTCAATGAATTACTATTTTAGAATAATCTTTGGGTATTTTGAGTAAAATGTTATCAGTTGGGTTGTGTGTTTCATGTGTTGTGCTGACCAATCAAATACCACTGAGAGAAGGCAGATTAGGCCTTAACAACACAACTTTTCTTGTAGACTACATCATGTTTTGCCGAGTGTTTCAAAACTGTCTTACAAGATTTACCAGCAGGACCTAGTGACTGATAAATTTGATATATTGTACAATCTGTGATGTATGTAGCTAATACATGGCTGTGTTAAAATATTACTTGGTTGGTCTGGCTACTTGGTTAAATGATGTGTCTTGTGACATCAAGGAACCAAGAATGAGAATTTACACTAAGTGTAAACTAACAGTATTCAACATAGAAAATGGTGTTTGCTTTCATTACTGGCCTTGTTGTCTAACCCAACAAAGTGCATTCATAACCCACAAGGCAGAACAGCCAAGTAATTCTATAAATTCCAGACTTGACCGACAGCTCTGTTTGCATTGTTCAGTGGTGTCCATGTCAATCCTGGGAGGTTGAAGTGTTTTCAAGTGTTGATGTTATGTCTATGATGTGACTTCAGAACTAGCTATTCTATTGAATGGATTACCAGGTGGTACTAGTGTCACCATCTTGGACATATGAGACAAACGTTTATGTGGAGATTCATTGGCTGGTATTGGTATTTTACTGCAAAATACAATGATTGAAATGCTGATTAATGTATGAATGTAGAAATATCAAACAAAGACACATATGTAGAATACATCATAGAGTTACATATAGAATACATTGTACATGCAGTTTCATCAAAGTTTTATGTATTTCTACATATCCCTTTCATTTTAAATGATACTATTCTTGAAACCGTCAATGTGATTCAATTTTAAATTGTACCTAGTTGAAACAACTATATCATGAATAGAATAAAATAGAATAGAATAGAATAAAATAGAATAGAATAGAATAGAATAGAATAGAATAGAATAGAATAGAATAGAATAGAATAGAATAGAATAGAATATTCTTTGCATCCATAACCATTAAGAAAACTAGATTGCTTCATTGGATTTTCTGCAATAAGTGTTTGGTGCTAAAACAAACTAGTAAATATATCAACTATATAATGAATTTTAAGTGTTAATCCATATTTGCCAGAATGTCGGTTCTGAATATTCCATTATTCTTTATTGCATGCGTCATATAGTCTACATCTTGAAAGTAAAATCCTTAAAAAATTGAATTTACGATTTTGTCTATTTTTTTTTTAATCTTTTGAATCTTTTGCCCTCAAGGAATTGAAATTATTGGGTAGAAAACAATCTCAGGTAACAGGAAACTGGCAAACAATTGTAGGGGGGAATAATATTTTGCCAATGAATTCTTTTATTTTTGGATAAATTCTTATACAACAAAATGTGAATGAATTAGGTTTGAATAACTTGTTCACATTTATAATGATGCATCTACATGTATTACTTATTAATTTTGTAAAATGAGTAACTCTACCAAAGTTCTGCCAAGCTACTTACCTACATGTATGTACTCTAGCTGTACTTTGTACACATCTACTAGGACACCTTAACTTTGTAAAATGAGTAACTCTAGCAAAGTTCTGCCAAGCTACTTACCTATGCACTCTAGCTGTACTTTGTGGAGGTGGTGTAGGCATTTCACTATTGGCTGGAATCCTACTGGACCAGTGAGTACAACCAGCATAACGAGGGATATTTGGACGGCTGAAATGACAATGGAACATAACATTAGATTTCATATTTGGGGGCAACCCACATTTATACAAATGTGGACAATTTGGCAAAGCATTCCATTAACAAATTTAAATTTTTAAAGATTTATTAGTCTCAAGAAAAAATGTAGTCTGTAAGGTACATTGGGGCACCCTCATACATTGGTAAACCCTTCTCCGAGAGGGTGGAACAACACATCGTATCTAACAGTCTAAAATAATGTCATGACTATATACTATTAAAAATGTTCTTTTGTTCCAATGCAGCACATATATTTATCATAATGAATCTTGGTTAGATATTAATTCATAGAGGTTTACATTTGTTTGTTTTTGTTTACGTTTATACATGTTTCTTTAGGATCCAATAGAACTGTTTACACTTGCATTTGCATGTCTTTTCAGAATTATTCATAACTGACTCTAGAATTCCTTACTTTCTGTACAAACACAAGTCTGAATAGATTCTACAACATGTCATGGTGTCCATGACCTATCAACCACCATTTCACTGCAGGGGTGGATGTGCTAATGATCGCGCCTTTGTAATGCAGTGTTCGATCTAGGCCGCGGCATTGCGCAATTTGCGCTAAAAAAATCTGATTGGCCACTATGTGAATTTATAATGTGCCTTTTCTCCTGTGAGAGATCAAGGTGCTAACAATTATTACCCCTGGCACGGATCTAAAGTGGCACAACAGCCCTTGACCCTGGGGAGCATATCTATTGCAGCTTCTGTCAGTGGACATAGGATTAAAGCATCTTACAAACAAGAGTTAAAAGACACTGAGTGAATATACTTACTGTGCTGTATCAGTGTATCGGGGTTTCTCTGTTCTTAGTATGGTTGTTGGAAGGAAAAATTTCCTAGGATCATCTTTCTCTTGTGGGTCATCACCATTGATGCAACCAGTGTAATTTGGTATTTGATCGACCTTCTTACTATGGCTGCAGCTAAAAAAAGAATTTTAAAAATATATATGAAATTAATAAATGAATGGTTAAACTTTTGAGATCAATATATATGATGCAATACTCTGATTACCAACGTTGTTTTTAAAAAAAAAAAACCAACGAATTTCTGGGGTTATACCCAAAATTAGGTAAAATGAAGTTATACATTTTACTATGGACAACAATCCCATCAGCAAAGTGTACAAAGCTCAAAGTTAAAATTTTCATAAATATCAAAACATTTTCAATATCAAAAATAGCACAGCTGTCAAAACTAGCTGAGAACGGCAACATTTGCCTCAAAACATGTCAAATTATTATTTGTAAAATGACAACCAACCAACCAACCAACCGTATTCTACGATTCTGGCCTTCTTTTCCAGTAAAAATCTGCTTCCAAAACATTGCCCCTAGTGGCAATTATGTACAATCTTTTGTTTTTTTAAAATACATGATTCACATTGCCTGTATAGCTTTTGGAATCTACTTTTAACTGCAGCCGATCAACTTGATACAATCATAATTGTTTTCCTAACATCTATAGTACAATGAAGAATTTGTTGATGACAGCACTCTCTATAGACTAAGATACGTCGTGACGTTTCGCCCTCACCGGCCTCTTGGCCGATGTTTGAGGGCGCCCCGCCACGGCGTACCTTACAGACTACACTCTCTACAATGAATCAAATCTTTTGATCTATCTTCCTTTCTATGGTAGATAATATTGCAATCAGAGTGACGTTATCATATTAATCTTTTACTGGCTTGATTTCATTCAAATTACAAAATTGACATGATTGGCCTCCATTAAAATCACCAGAGAAATTCAGTAAAAGAATAAATTGCTCAATGAATGGTTAATAAAAAGAGCACAACTTACAATTCCATCGGTTTCTGTAGCAGATTACCATTTCTGGCTTGGAACCAGTCCCAAGATCTGCCTAAGTTCTGCAAAGAGTAATGAAACCAAAATATTTTAAAGTAATTGTCATCAATGAAAGTTAGTAGTATTAATGATGCAATAGAATGGGAAGTATATTATATCGTGCTACTATGCGCCATTCTGATTGGATAATAACTGTGGTAAAATCCCATTTTACCACGGCTGGCAGTGGTAAAATGGGCCCCTAAACTAGCATATAGTACTCACAAAAATGAAGCTCGTGTTCGTTCTTATACCAATAAGTTAACACTTCTTCAGAGTAAAGGTGTGTCAGGTATCCTGTCCAATAGTTTGGGTTACAGTAGTCCAAATAATTCCACTGATGACCTTGCGATCAAAAGCAACGATCGATCAGTGGCTTCAACATCACTAGCCATGACTGATAAGGTACAAGTTCTCCCATGCGACAAGCCGTCAGCGTCCTGCTCTCGTTGAATCGAGCAACACCAATTTAATTTTTAACCATCAGTCAAGTGCGTCAGGATTATTTCATAACTGTACATTTTTAAGGTTCGGTCAATGTTCAATTTGTTAACCATTAAATTAAAGTAGACTGTGTAACGTCGCGTCTCTGATTTACTGTCTCGAGCTTTCTCCGATTCAACTGATTCAACGCCGAGACGTCTATTTTTAGCAGTGTACAAGATTGTATTGTTCTTATGTAAATATCCAAACAAAATTGTTACTTTCTTTGACCTCTTGCCCCGTTTTCTTCGTTGCTAGTTTTCAACGCGTTTTCGTTATGCATTATATGATGTAAATAAAGTAATTTATCAATGCAATGCAGTGTATGGTTTGTGTTCATGCAGTGTGTGTGTGTTTGGGCGACATAAACGTATCCACTCATCAAAATATGCTCGTTCCCGACGATTTATTACCGACGATCTTTTTCTGTACGTGCGATTTCGCCTTTTCAGGCATATAATTAACCACAGAATCATATTTAGAGGAAATAGACACATATGTTGATATAATATAATAGCAATAACCCCCTCCGAAGGCGGGTATACACTCGAATTTGGTACAATTCGCTCCATATAGCACTCGCCATTCGGCTCGTGCTATATGTCGCGAATTGTACCAAAATCTCGTGTATACCCACCTTCGGCGGGGGTTATTGCTTAAGTATAGTATGCTGTATCAATGTCAAGTTCACATAACTTCTTTGAAAACAATGTTTCAGGTTCATGAGGGAAAGATGTAGGGCCAAAGTTTGGTCATGATTATATAAAACCATACAAGTGGATTTTTCTTATTAATTTATTCATCAGAGTACTAGTATATCACAAATCGATTAATCATAAAATCAAGATTGAGTCATAATTACCAATTAAAAACAAGGCCTATGATGAGATGGGAGTATCATAAACTGTTCATTTTGACATTGAAAATAGCACCACCAATGACACAATCCTAGTTTCGCTTGTTTTTTCTGGGCCACAAATTATTATTGATTTTAATATACATTTCTTTTGTCAATTAAGTTGCCAACATTGCAGTGTTTTTATTCTAAACATGTATACTAAAATTTTTTGCCAGTAACTCTGTGTCAGGTGAACTAGTTTTTTTTTTCATAGCAATAAGCCAAAACAAAACTATTAAATTCTTTAAATACACAATATATACCTAGACATTATTGTGTTGCTTTGTGTGACTGCCATTAACATAACAAAGAGCAAACCTTTAATAGTAATTACATCACTGAATATTTCTTACTGAATAAAAATCTATGAAACTGAAATATTTCAATAATTTGAAGGACATTCCTAGTGTTTCAATCCATTCAATAGAAACACATTAATATATGTTTTTGGATTAGATTATTCATAAATGTATTTTAATTTCACATATTTTATTTCAATGCTATCACTGTATCAGATACTTTGGAAGTATATTTATGTTCTAAAGTGTCTCAAATGGTGAATATTTCTCACCTTTGTAATAAGCAGTTAAAATGAGTAATTGATTAAAATTGAAAATTTAGCCAGCTGGTGTAAGTTTCAGTTTACAGTGTTCATTTTGTTTGTAACAGATGTTATTGTGTATTGTGATACAGGAAATACATTTCCTCCAGTTATCACTCATTTTTATATCAAAAGCATGTTTCTTATTTTAAAAGTATGAAATTTACATTCTCGACTTTAATATCCAATAATAGTGCTCAACATGTGGATTTCGTGAAATAATAACATGATAGATAATTTATGTGTTGTCTTGTTCTACTTTTAATGAAATACAAAATGGCAAAAAGTAAATTACAGAGACTTGTTATGGTCACTTTCACAGGTGATCATGATCTTGAGTTTATTGGCTAAGGTATGTCTAGCTCTGGAAATATGTACTCCGACGTTTCCAGTTGAAGATGTGTCAGAAACTTCGGAGTGTATATTTCTAGAGTCAATAAGGTATATCTGGACTAACTGTATTCTGTATTTATATATTTCTTACAAATACTGACTGATCCAAATGAAAGTCAAGTATACAGTCTTTTTGGTTTTTTGGGACCAGAAATTGAAAAATCAGTGATATAGGTTTGTATTCTAGAAGATCACATGATGATTAACTCATACCTTTAATGGAAGAATTTCTATGTACTTAATACTAAATTAAATAACAAAATATAGATTTCAAAATTTATATGAATAAATTTCTGAAAATACTAAATCATGGTAGTTTCATATATTGTAAGCCAAGAGATTTAGACTTAAAATAATATAGAGAAATGTGGAAGTGTGGAATGGTCTTACCTGCCAAGGTTCGGCTTCTGCTGCATAACGTTTATTTAGTGTAAATCTATGTGAAACTGTATCAGCCTGAGACTCCTGTGTGGACTGAGGTGGTTTGACTTTAGGAGCCAGCATAGAATCCCAGTCAACCTCATCATATGCTCTGTTCATGAAAAAAGAAATAAAGTTTTCTGTGATTACTGCTATCAAATACCACAAGATACTAAACCCTGTAAAAGTGTTCTAAAACTATATAAGCATTACTGGGACAAGCCATTAGCCAAGCAAGTGGACTTGTTATCAAAGAGTACCAATATTTACAATGTGATGATGGGCTCTTACATAACACAAGTAAACAGCTGTAAAACCTCTATTCGGCTGTCTGCATGGACTGCAATTGAGGCAAACCTTATCTCCGTCTTATATCAGTTGTTATCAATTTATTAGGCTATCATAAGTAACGCTACAAACAGCTTTAGAGATGCAAACAACTTTTATGACACCCGTTTTCGCCAGGTAAGCCCGCGGGTTTGTTGCACTTGGACCGCTAATGGTTTGTGACTGTCATGCCTTAAGTAGTCAACCCAGCAATGACACATTACACAAAATAGCAAGTATTTTGTGTGCGAATTAACTCACAAATGTTTATATATTTTTAGTTTTCCCAGAGTATCTTTCTTTGCAAAGGGGTTTCTATTAATTTCTTTCAAAATATATCTTTTCATTCATGATGGCTTTCCATTGGGAGGAAATATTAAAATGAGTATGCAATGCATCAGAATCAAACACAAGGACCTTCTGTTGTTTTTATCTGTTTAGTTCATATTCGGTTACAGAGTTTGATAGAAAACAGTTGATCAAAAGTTGAATAGCCAGTAAAATTTCTATGGAAGTGAAATTACCAAGTTTTTTTTTTACATTTATACAATATCTAGCAAACTGAACAACATTCATTTTAGGAAAACTAACATTCTAAGAAAAGTTACACAAGTCATATAACAAATACACTTATACTTTGCCATTTCATGTACAAGGTTTCAAGTAAAACTATAAGTATACAATTTACATTTGAAAAAAAATCATAAATTAGCCAATGGAAAAGTGCCTCACCTTTGTGTGGATGATGTGTACATATATCGGAGTGCCAGTTTATCTCTCCATTCCCTGCCCTTGTCTTGCAGAACATCATCTACCATACGTTTCTGAAAAATTGTACAGATATAGATCGTGGTTATATATATGACAGGAAAGTAAAAATATCGTTTAATACTTTGGAACTACAAATTCAAACAAATGCGATGTTTGGATTTTTTATCATCTTCTACTTCGGAGCACAGACAAGGAACTTTTCCTTGTCTGTGTTTGGAGACATTGCGCTGAATCAATGCATGATCAAGGTTCATACATTTTGTAGACAGATCAAGACATTGCATTAGTATCTAATTTATTATTCGAAAGTGACTTTATTTTACTGTCTTATTTATTCTTGTAACCATGAACAATATATTCTCCATAATACATAATAATTAATTCTATTCGTAGACATATATAACAGGTTGTAGATACTAAAAATTGGGAATTGTGGCCATCAACAAAGTTACTGGCCAATCAGCCAATGTCAATGTCAAGATAACAAGTACTGTGTCCACCAGACAGAGTTTACAGTAGACATTGACATATACTCTGTGTAGATACCAGTTTCAAGTGTTTGCTATGGTAGTAGTAAACTTTATTGTTTGTTTAATTTTGTTTTGTATGTGTGTTGAAAGGTTTTAGAAGGTGTAGTCCTAATTTCATCAAACTAATAATGAGATTGCCATAGTGATTTCCCCTCTGACTCTTCAGTCATTATCAAGACATCACTATCCAGGGTTGGGTTGACCAGTAACCACTACCCTGTAATACTATGCAATGAAATGAGGCAGACATCTAAATATGGCAGCTAAACCTTGACAACCTCATAGCATTGTACACAACAAGTTTACAGTCACTCCTAAAGCAACTGAATGATTTGACTAATCTCAAATTTTGATTTATACATGTACATTTAAACAGAGGTTGCTGTGGAAGTCCCAACGTGGGATCATATCACAGCTGTTCTGCTGTTCTACAGTTTACAAGGAAATGACATTTCATTCTGTCTGACACGCCTATGGCGCCAAGACTGTGTATACTCACATGTGTTTTCTGAAGCTGTTCAAATTTTTGTTGTTTTATTTCTTCTTCCTTAGCGACTTCTCTGGGATCTCTGTCACTAGTCCAACCTGTAAACCAACACACACACACACATGCATCGTATCAATGTCTGTATACACAATCAATACTAAACCATGATCAAATGACTTCCTTTTATTCATTTTCTCTTGTTTATTTCAAATCAATGCAATCAATACACTTGTACTTTGCGCTAACTACATGTATTTAGGTTGTAGCTCAGCTTCTTTAGAATTATTACATGTTGTATCAATGTATTACATTACCATAATTATCAAGATCATAATAAAATGGACAAGATTTTAATTTTTCTCTGATACACTGTTGATACATGATAAAATAAACTTCAAAACTTTGTGAGGTGTAAACAAACAATTTACTATGCAACATTAATTAGATTGTGTTTTAGATACTGTAATATCCAAACACAAGTTAGAGTAAGCTTTAGATATTTTTTAAGCCGTGGCTACAAATTTTTGTTTTACAAAGTTGTATCCTTCACTGTAAATCTTTTTAAAGAAAAAATGTTATTTCCCATTTCAATGTGGAAACAAGTGAAATAACTTAGCTAAGCTTTTATTTCTTTCACATAGTTTCTGATAAAATGACGAAGGTTTAAATATCACTCTATTTGTTTAAGAAATGTCTATAATATACGGTATAAGCTTATAGAAAACTGAGACACAATTCAACAACTGTAAACAAATTCTACTTTTAGAATAAACGTATCTGTAACAATGTAAGGGATATAATGGTACTATAACTGGTATAATAATGCTACAAACTATCTAGATTTAGTGCCAATAGCAGTGTTCAATTTGTATACAAAACGCTACAATAGAAACCAAGACATCCGTATCCCCTAACCGCTATACGTTTTGAGGTTTTTGAAAGCAATTGTTAAAGTAGTAAGTATATTTGTTAACTTACCGCCAAGCTGAGCTCGAACATACGCATCGCTAATTTTCCGTCCACACCACGGTCCCGGGTCGGTGATAGATCTGTGGTGTGGGGGTGCCGTGTAAGGTGGTTTGGCCAAAACTGCCTCCGGGGGTGTTCTTGAGGTTGCCGCAAAACTACTGCTTTTAACATTTCTGGCTTCGATGGACATCTTGGGGATTGGATCGCCCGGTGTCACTTGGTTCGGTGGGTTATCAATCTGTTGCATGGTTGGCAGTTTGGAAACACCGGTCAAGCGGTCAACGTCACCTCCCGCGGAGATAAAACCTGACGTGGGGTCTAGGATTGGGATGTTATCACGATTTGGTGCCAATGTATCATCATGATACTTCACAAATCCCGGACTGTTATGATACTGGAAACTATCGAAGTCGCCTCGACTGACTAGTTTGGGGAATTTCATATGCCGAAGTCGTTGTTGGTGTGTAATCTGTTGCATACAGTTGCCACCAGCATTAGCGTCAGTCATCATAATTGTTTGAAACCCCGGACGGGGTCTGAGAAATGCGTCCACCATTTTCCCGTCACTCTTTTGGTTTCAGACAGTACAGAAGAATGTAATATACAAAATAGATACTTAAAATTCTCACTGGTGATCCTTGGATTACATACAAAAGCTGACTGAAGACACCAGACACATTTGTTCATCCACTGGGTCTACGTTGTTGTCCAAGTGGGGTATCACGTAAAAGGCCATTCACCGCGTGTATGACAACAGCTGGTTGCTAGGTCTGTGATCCGCGAAGCACAGTTCACTAATTACCATAAACAAATTATTTAAATCATTTGCGTATTTAATCAGAGAGAGGTCGATGATCAGTGACATATAACTTATCGCTGTTTTTTTTCTTCTTGTTTTCATCACCTTTGTTGATTTTATAAGTGAAAAAAGAGCCAGTCCCACCTTTTTACATAAACTATCATTTGAATGGAAATTGAATTAATTTCGCGAATAAACTTTTTTCTTTCACAATAAAATCCAGTTATCTAATCCTTTTCAAATATTTATTTCTAATTTCACCAATTACACATTCTTAATACAATATAACAAACGTCATTATTCCACTGGCGATATTAGCCCCGTATCTATAATTTGTTTATTGTATTTGGGACGTCCCAATCAACGCAACCTGAAGGAACTGACGTCACGCATAGCTAATAACCGGGAAATCCAAAATGGCTGCCAAGAGTAGGAAACAACGCGGGTCCGATAATGGGAGTCAAAACCAACACCAAAAGTTGCACCAACATCGATCGAAAGGTGCACACAGGAGAGAAAGATATAAAGCAAGTTCTGAGAAAGATAGCGAAGAAGTATCTTTCGGATCCGACTTTAGCGACAGGAAACTTATTTTGATAGCTGTCATGGGTAAGTGTCGTCAGCTAAACTGTGTGCTGATCCCCCAGGGATCAACTTTTATATATTTATCATGTACTGCCATTGGGAAATGAATATTGGTGAAATTTCGCGAACATGATTAATTTCTACTGAAAGTTAAATTTTCTGTAACATAAATATTTGCGAATAATAGTAAACAGGGGAACTATACAAGGAAGCAAAACATTTGAGGAATTCAAGTTCATAAAAAATTGTATACTACAGACATACACGTAAATTGTAATACATAATTAATTATAGGTATAATTAATACCATAAATTTAGAACTCGTGTTTTTTTTCATGATGCATGGTTTTACCACTGCACGTTGTTGCACTCTACAATTCACCATGGCATACATTTTTTACAGGCAAAATTTTTTATCGAGTTTCAACTAAAACTAGACACTTCTCCAGTTCGTGATATTAAATCATGTGAAAAAAGCTAAAACGATGTTAAACATTTTTTTTTTGATGTACCGCAATCTCATTTTTACCCCTGTTTTATATTTCTATCCACTCCAGCCGGTATCATTGGAACATTACATGGGTAAGTTCACATTCATTTATTCAACAGAAAATCAAGTGTAAAAAAAATACAAAGTTATTGATTATCAGTGGCTTTGAAATTAAAATTAACTAAAAAATTAATATTGTACACCGTAGCTTGTATTTTTGTAATTTGAAACAACACTGCTTAAAATCAATAAAGTTCATTCCATGAACAGTAAATATGTGTTAAAATTTTTTATTTGTCCATGTTTTCCTTTCCAATGTTGAATGAATGAAAACACAAAGTGATATTATTGGTCAATATAGACAGTTGATAACTTAACTAAATATAGAAAATGTGATAATACTTTTTTAAATTCAGCAAATTTTATATCTTAAAAATAATGAATATATCTTCAAATCTATTTCCATTTCATTAAATTGCTTAGTATGTAGAGTTAACATTTTTAATGTCATTTTGAAGCTGAATATAAAACCCCCAAAGTTTACTGTTACTGAGTATACAGGAATATACTTATATTATTGTGAATAATTTCTCTGAAAATTTAGAAAGTATGAAAGAATTTTTTAATACTTATATAAGTTATTTACCTAGTATATCTTTGAAAATATTAAAATATAACCATGTTGTTAATTTGTTGCAGTTGATCACAGATGATTTTGTCTACTTACATGTAATTAGATTATTTATAGCTGGGACTATTCTAAATATAATTGTTTATCATACAGCATGTAAATTAAAATTATCTTAATGATAATTATTTGACAGCCAGTCAGGAAAATTTATAAATCCTCTCCTAAACAGAAATTATACTTCACATATCATCATTCAATGGGTTATATTAGTTGTTGGAAGATATATGTTCAAACTTGCTAAAAATCCTACACAAAAACCAGTATTTGAAAAATTAATAGAAAAGTGAAATTAACACTGATGGTATAAAACATGTGTGGAACTAAAATATGGCATATATATTGAAATATTATTTATTTAAGTATATGAATGCTACAAAAACCTTACAGACATTGTATGTTTTCTGAAATTCAATTTCCTATTACAATATGATAGAAGCTTTGGTTGCTAGGATATGTTTTGTTATGCAAATGAGCCTGGTGCACAACTGTCAACGCAATTTATAAAGTTAATTAATTGTCCTATATTGTAGATCAGTAATATGGGGATGGTATTTGCACTAAAGTCACCACCTGTTGTCCTTTCTATTACTAAACACATGACTTCATAGGGTGCCACAACATTTGTCAAATTTGTAGGAAAACATTTCCTGATTCTGAATGGAGGGGGAAAAAGCAATTTATTTTTACAAAACTAAAAATTTCATTTTAACCACTCCTGAATTCATATATTGAATATATGGTTTAGTATTAATTAAAATGATGTTTCACTGTTATGTTATCAAATGTGGAATAGAATATCATTAATTGAAAATGTTATCCACTTTCATATTTTGTATATTTCAGAGCTCACATATCAAGTATGTTTGAAAATGACAGATTTTTTTCCCATTTGTCTGACTTGGAAAGAGAAATGACATTCAGAACTGAAATGGTAAGAATTGACCTGTTTGTGTGTTCATTCATCTGACAAGAATATTACCATATTACATACAATTGCAGACATCAGACCATGGACAAACAAAAACTTTTACAAACAGGGAAAGTAAACAAATGAATTGGATTAATAACACTTCATTCAGTATGTTGAAACAGCAGAGGCATGTACTTTTACACACCATGGTCTGATGAGAACAGCTTTTTGACCTCTTTATGCATACATGAAATGCTGGAGAACTGGAGATTTGTTTGTGAATGTGAACTATTATGTAAGGTGGCCATAAAATTGTTCCATAAAATTGTTCTTATCAAATGATGGAATGTAATATAAGTCTCTGCTGTTCCAACATGCTGTGCCAAGTGTTCTTAATTCAATTCAGTTGTTTACTTTCCTTGTTTGTAACCGATTCTGATTGTCCATGGTTTGATGTCGGCAGTTGTACAAGTCTCAATACATTCTTGCCATTTTTAGATAGGAGCATCCAGGATATTTGCCTTGGCAAGTGAAGCCTATATTTCTCAAGGGCAATATACAACAAAGTAGTAGCTAAGGCTTAGCAAAAACAATTGTTTAGATCCGATTACACTCAATTTTAGAATAGGTGGGGTAGGTAGATTTTTTATTTTATTTTTCAAATATATTTTTTTCATATGTGAGTGTCTGGTTCAGGTAGTTATGTTTTCCATTGTTTTCCATATGGTCTCTGTGTTGTTTATTTTTTCCTATCAGATGTACAACCATTACAGATTGGAAGAAGAGTTTTATATTGTCTTTTTATAAGTAGATATCAGTTTCTGAATCCACTATTTCTTGCGAGATTTCACAATTTTCTCAATTTTATTATTTTTTTCTCCAATACATAAAAAAAAGTTTATGGTCAGCAGTGAAAAACTAGGTTGGGCCGGGTAACTGGAATCAAACAATTTTCTTTTTTAGGCCTTATCTGAATTGCAGTTTGGACTAAAAGCTCTCAAATTTTGTGCATGAAATCTAAATTAAAGAAAATCAATATACATTTCCCACCAAAAAAACATTCATTCAATTATATATAATAAAGATAATATTGCTGCAAAATGGCATTTGTGCCTTCAGTTTGAGATATTATCTGCCTTTCTCACACAAGGCAGATTACCTATATGCATTTCTCATGTGTAAACATCCACATTGCGACAGATATGTACATAAGTATAGTATTGATCTTGTGAAATAGATACTGCTTTCACCTGAATATGTATACTCAGTGGGTTAATACAACATGTGCATGTACAGTGCTATATCATACAGCTGAATATGAATTAATCACAAGCCACCACACACACACACACACACACACACACACACACACACACACACACACACACACACACACACACACACACACATAAATACATACACACATACACACACACATACATACATACATACATACATACATACATACATACATACATACATACATACATACATACATACATACATACATACATACATACATACATACATACATACACAGACAGACAGATAGACAGGCAGATGCACACACACACACACCACAGAGAGACAGACAGATAGACACACCACACTCAGACAGCCAGACACACACACACACACACACACACACACACACACACACACACACACACACACACACACACACACACACACACACACAGATGAAAGTTGGTTTTCATTCACTTAAAAGTTAGGAGAAAATAGTAAGAAACAAAAAAGAAAAGGGGGTGAATAATATTCATGGTATTCATTACTGACATGATCACAATAATGTTGACATTCAGTACTGATGTGTTATGTACTCAACACAGCTCTGTAGGACCACACATGCATATCCTCAAATGATTAAAAATTAATATCTTCACAGTATTAATTTGAACATGTACTCTTGGTTGTAAAATAATATAGTACTCAGTTAATGTTTTTATTATAGATGGTACTTTCCATGGCTTGTAACCTTGTAAATATTCACATTTGGGCCATATACTCATTTATCTTTAACTAGTAGTAGTTAATTAGTCAAAATTAATTCATCTGGTTTTAGAAACACTTTCATAACAACTGATGCATACATGTATATGAGCTTCAAATGATCAAAAAGTTGCAGTATTTGAATATTTTATTATGATGGCTTTAATGTTTTTATTACAATTACTACTGTTCACGAGGTCAAACTTTGCAAATACTCCCATTTGGGTCATATAGTCACATAGTTGTAACTACTAGTAGTTAACATGTCAACATTATTTTATCTGGTATTAGGAACACTTTTACAAATATTTTCATCTTATTTTTCCTTTCAACAGCATTACCTGTATATATTGTACACTAAATGTAGTGACTTGTAAACCTTGGTAATTCCTTGTTTCGACTTGTTTATGTTACTGTTAATGTTATGTGATTACATGTCACTCTAAGGTATAAGTGTGTTCCTTCTTTCCTCCAGGGGTTATACTATTCGTATTACAAGACCATTATCCAAGCGCCTACTTTCCTAGATGGTTTGAATTCAGTGATGAGAGATAATATTACAGAGTATCCTGATACTATTAATGTACTCAAGAGATTTAATCTATGGCCAGAGGTAAGAAGTAGATACTGTTGTCATGTGACATCAAAATATTTTACTATTCTGTATCTCTGTATAACTGTGCTTTGAGTCTAGGTAACGTGACGATGCTCCATTTTGATCATTACATTTGCATTATCAAAAGATAAATCATTATACCATGCACAAGTTAAGGTGAACAAAAACAATTACATACTCTGGTCATTCTCTATCACGACAACATTCATCTAAGTCACGACTGCGTGTCTCAGTATGTCACTGGTTCTGCTGTGTTTGAAATATAAGTCAAAATGTTCAAAATTGCCATTACTTTCCCCAATTTTTCTTTGATACTGATGTCGCTGGTATAATTATGTTTTTCTCCAATATGTTTCTTCATTCACCCAGAAATTACTAGTGACCTAAGGGGTTGTCATTACTCATCTAGCGACTCATACTCATAGTGACAAAGCCCCCTTAGGTCACTTGTATTTTTCTTGGTTAAATGAAGAAAAATATTGGGGAATAACATGTAATTAACTGTCACATGTACATGTAAAAGAAACAATTATTAAAAAGTAAACCATTGCTTGTATTCACCTATATTCTAATTTCTATGAGACCTTTGTAAACAGCTATTTGCTTCTGACAAAAGCAAACAAGGAGACATATTACTTCATTTGAACATATAGTTTCAGACAATTGTATTGCCTTTTGTTATGTTGAATATACTCTGTTTTGCCGACATTCAGTGACTCAGTCACTATGAATAAAACCATACATACTGTTAACTGCATAACTGCAATGGCTTTCAACTGCCAAAAAAATAAAATAATTATCATTGCAGGGATGAGCAAACAAAATGGTCTGGCAGAGTAGAGTACTGATTTTTTTCGTAGGACCATTTCTTTTTTTTGGCAGCGAGGAGTTGCCCAAAGCAGTAACAAGAAAAGGAAAAGAGAATGCAATTCAGGGTTGGGAAAAATTGAAATGTTTGACGCAAGAGGTGAAAACAACAGTATCACAATTTTTAGCTGCAAGACCACTGGATTTCTGAGTCACTGGTCTGGGGACCACCAGCTGTGAAATAGATTCACTAACTCTTGAGTCCTGCATGGGGGGGGGGGGGGGGGGGGGGGTTATATCAAAAGACTAATAGGTTCAATTTTTACACATCTTTTCTAGTGCTTTGAGATATCTTTAATTTTCAAGTTCATATTATTGGCAACTACGTGTATTTTTGACTGTAACACAATTTACATATACAGGTAGTTTTGGCAGCTGGTTTTAGGGTATTTGATAGTGTCACCAAGAGTTTAAAAATCCAGACCAAGATTTGCTATACTGTCAACCGAGGTAATGATTTACCACCTGTACCAAACTGTGAAGGTAAGATGTAGCACAGAAATTCTTCTATTTTCATCATTTTCCTCTTGATATTAGCTTAGAATCCACCCTGTTAGATTAAAACATTTTCCCTGTCTAAAGCCATAACTCAGACATGCTTGAACAGATCTCATTCAAAGTTGGTATTAGGACAGTGTTCTATGGCATATATGTGCATATTCATTGTTGTCATGATACGATCCAATATGGCCGCCTGGCAGCCATTTTGTTTGTGAATTTTCATGTCCAAAGCCATAACTCAGACATGCTTGAACAGATCTCATTCAAAGTTGGTAATAGGACAGTGTTCTATGACATGTGCATATTCATTTTCATTGTGATACGATCCAATATGGCCGCCTGGCAGCCATTTTGTTTGTGATTTTTCTATGTCCAAAGCCATAACTCAGACATGCTTGAACAGATCTCATTCAAAGTTGGTATTAGGACAGTGTTCTATGACATACATGTGCATATCCATTTTCGTCGTGATACGATCCAATATGGCTGCCTGGCAGCCATTTTGTTTGTGAATTTTCCATGTCCAAAGCCATAACTCAGACATACTTGAACAGATCACATTCAAAGTTGGTATTAGGACAGTGTTCTATGACATACATGTGCATATCCATTTTCATCATGATATGATCCCCCATACCCGACCAATCCTTTATTGTTGTAGGCATGTTCCATGTCCAACAAGCAGACACAACATATCTAAGTCTGTTTGATTTAGGTTCACAAGTGTTGTTGCGTGATCAGAGTAGTGATAATTCCTTAAAACCCAATCATAGCGGGGACTATGTCATTCTCAATGACTTGTTTACTCTTGTTTGTGGTAATGCAGTAATGATATTTATGTTGTTGTTGTTGTTGTTGTTGTTGTTTAATTTCAGGGGTTGGTGACCAAGCCTATTTTTATATTAATGGTGTATTTTTGGAGAATGGTCTGACCATGAGTGTAATATTTCTGTTTGGTGTATACCTTAGTAAGAGTATCATAGGAGGACTTCTAGCTGTCACTTGTTTCTTCTTCAATCATGGCGAGGTAAAGTAGATGGGTATAAGGATAGACAGTGGAGAATTTCTCATAATTGTCTAGAGTATAGCATAGATTGTTGCTAGGTTGATCTTGACCATGTCCTCTTCATACACAATTAGGAAAATGACTAATTACAGGAGTTGATGACCAAGGCAGGTATTCAAACCTGACATAAGTCTATCTTACTTATACTACGGCGTGATTGGCTCAAACAGATCTTTTTCAAAATTTTGTGTAATTTGTTGCATGCAAATTGAGTGCTGGGTGTAATATAGGTCACACCCCTAAGAAAGAGTGGGTTATGGCTCCATATAACCAACCAAAATCAAGGCTCTGATTGGCCAAGTCGGTCTAGCCTTAGTATAATAATTCCTATATGTGTAGCAGCGTCTCAACCCACTTAGTTAGATATGAAGTTGTATACAAGAAAGATTCCATCAATCAAAAAAATATTTCTCTTGGCGATTGGCTGATCCTGTCTGTTGATGCCAACTTGTTAAATGTCAGATCACAAGGGGACATTACCTTCATCATCTTTCACAGGGTGAATTTAAAATCCAGTAAGAATATGCACCCATTATAAAAAAAATTTTTGGCCAATGCTTCTGAGTGCAGCAGAAAACACTGCAAGCACGAGCCCCTGAGTACCCACACATGCACTCACACTGCATGAGGTTCTGTTATTATTACATATGTTTATCTGAAATGGCAAATTTCCATAAAAATCATAGTAATCATACAGCGCAATCACGCAATTTCGTGTGTAGCAAAAGATCATATATGTAATACTATTTTTTTTTATGTAATAGAGATTTCAGGAACATATATACCATAGGTTATTTTTATGTATTTTTATTGTTAGGCAACCAGAGTACAGTGGACACCTCCTCTCAGGGAAAGCTTTTCATATCCTTTCTTGGTTCTTCAAATGTTTATAGTAACATATACACTAAGGTGAGAGAAACAAAACCAACAATCTGTTTATAGTAACATATACACTAAGGTGAGAGAAACAAAGCCAACAATTTGTTTATAGTAACATATACACTAAGGTGAGAGAAACAAAGCCAACAGTTTGTTTATTGTAACATATACACTAAGGTGAGAGAAACAAAGCCAACAGTTTGTTTATAGTAACATATACACTCAGGTGAGAGAAACAAAGCCAACAATTTGTTTGTATATTCCTTAATTTTTGAGTGTGTAGGATGGTAGACTGATTATATCCTAGACAATAGCCTCCATTGTTTGGAATTATATCCTAGACAATAGCCTCCATTGTTTAGGATTATATACTAGACAATAGCCTCCATTGTTTGGAATTATATCATAGCCAATAGCCTCCATTGTTTAGGATTATATCCTAGACAATAGCCTTTATTGTTTAGGATTATATAATAGACAATAGCCTCCATTGTTTAGGATTATGTCCTAGACAATAGCCTTCATTGTTTAGGATTATATACTAGACAATAGCCTCCATTGTTTAGGATTATATCCTAGACAATAGCCTTCATTGTTTAGGATTATATACTAGACAATAGCCTCCATTGTTTAGGATTATGTCCTAGACAATAGCCTTCATTGTTTAGGATTATATACTAGACAATAGCCTCCATTGTTTAGGATTATATCCTAGACAATAACATCCTTGTTTAGGATTATGTCCTTGACAATAGCCTCCATTGTTTAGGATTATATCATTATATCCAATTATATCCATTGTTTAGGATTATACAGAATGAGTGATAAATTTCTAGATGAAATAATTCATCTTCTCTATGAATGTGTGGATGTTATGAATGGCCAACTTATGAAATACCTGCAATATGTCATATGACTTCATATGACAGAGTTCTCTTACACACACTTCGTGGCTTTATATATTGTCATATGATCAGTAGCCTGATAAAAATTTACCCCTCACTTTACCAAATGTGGGGTGCCCTCATGTGATCCTTATGTATGAAATGGCCAGAACTTGGTTAACTGTACTATGGTGTATTGAACCTGAAATAAATTATAATAACTACTATAATAACTACATGTAAATCAACTAAGATATACTGGCATGTATTCGTTAGTACACCCAAAACTGTTCCCAAATAAAGGTTGGATTTATCAACACATATATGATACCATCACTCAACCAAGACACAATACATAATGCAGAAATACACAGTCAATGAATTATTTGACAATACCCCCCCCCCCCCCAAAAAAAAAAAAAAAAAAAAAAAAAAAGCTTATGTTGTTTTACCATATCATATTCTAACTTTAGCACTCTTTATCAAAATACAGGCTTCATTAGTATTATGTTATTTTTCATCATTTCAGAATTCCCAGACCTAATATCAGGCACTCATTAGCAATAGCTGCAGCAACTGTATGTTTTATGTTGCCATGGCAATTTGCACAATATGCACTACTTACACAGGTAAGTGTCTTTAAATTTCATAAATACAGACAAGATTTGTTTCAGTGTCACTGATTATTTCAATCCTGACATGTTACATCACATGCTAATGTGACTTACACTGGTACCATGTAGGTGAATATTTTAATAATAGTGTAAAAGAAGTAGTTTCTTTTTACAGTCTTTGCTGTGTATGTATTACGACAGTTGTGATTCTAGTAATTTAAAAGTTCCTACAGTCAAGCAAGTAATATTTTGGGAATAACAAATAGCAAATCAAAATGTTTGGCCAGCTGTAAAACCAACAATAACGTTATAACATATCCTCAGAAAACAGTCTATGAAGGACAGTGGGATAAAGTTTGATAGGTCATTTTGTGTTTCTATAATTGTCTATTAGGCAGTAGTAGAAATTCTATTTCAGGTACAAGTATCAAGAATAGTTTTACTAACCGCACTGTACAGTCTTATCTATCTAACTGTAATGTCAGATTTAACATGTACAGTCCTAGGTTTCTTTAATGATCACAGATTCATTGATGAAATGTATTTTTTTACAGACAATGGCCGTCTTTGGTTGTTATGTATTAGGATACATAGGATCCAAGAAGATCAAATGTATTCTGAATGGACAAATAGTAAGTTATATTTAATTAATGGTTCCTTCATTTACCTCCCACCACCTCCCAAAAAGAATGAACTTTTAACACGTTTTGACAATCAAACAAGAAAGTAAAGATATTGTACAGATGAACTTTGTTAGTTATTCACCATTCTCACATTCTATTTGTCAAGAGAGCTGCAGATATCAAGTAATAATTACAACCCCCCAAATAAGAACTTTTTGTGTGTAGACAGAAAGATTCATCTTCATTAGCACTCAGTTCCGTATCCCTTACTTTGTGTGAGTAATCATGTGATTGACACAAACACTTATGACGATGAATCAATTCAGTGGCGTCAGTGTGAAATTTTGTACAAAATCATGATTATCCTAGCCTCTATTAAAGATGGCTTAATACCCTGTTCACTCAATGAACATAATGATAAGTATTCTGTGTAGATTTACAGTATTATATATATATATATATATATATATATATATAGACAACACCGTTAATTTTTTGGTGTGCAATAAAACACACCTCTTTAAAGTATTATGAGAGATTCTGCCATTGTAAATATGACTGGATCTCTTCAGTATCAACAGATACTCCATTTTAAATACATGTACGTTTAAAAAAAAGTAAATTAAAAAAAAAGAAGAAAGCTGTACACTAGTTTGAAACTTCAATTCCAAAAGTCTAAAAATTGAACGGTAATAAAGCGCACGTGTATACAAATAGACTGAAGCATCGCTTTAGAACATAATTTGATTTCATGTCTCAACACTCTGTATTCCATCTTCAGATTAGTTTGGTAATCAGTTTTATCTTACTGTTTGGCAATGAGATGCTACTTACCTCATTCTATGCATCCTGTCTTGTCACAGTAATGGTGAGTCTCAAGTCATCATGATGATCATTAGATAGCTACTAAGAAAACCCAAAGAAATCTCAAGGACCTTCCACTGTAATGATAGCTTACAATAACAACTGAAATCATATAAAGATGTAATGTAACATTGCTTTGTGAAGGTCTCTTATTGTAGAAATTGCAGTTATTTTTTTTATTAGAACAATTACAATCAAAAGTATATTGTTAGTATTGTACTGGTAATACACGGAAATGTAATGAAAAAGAATGAAATTCTCAATTTTTCTAACAAGTGAAAAGTGGAAATTCAAACAGGATATGTTTAGCTAAGTTCTTTTCCTTAGCTTTGAGTTGACAATAAGCTCTTCACTGCAGGTTCCTCTCTTATGTTGTACATATTCTCAGGAACTACACATCCTTTGAAATGAAGTGGTTTTGTATTATGTAATTCTTGTAGATATCATGTATTCAGGCATGTGTTGTAGGTACTAGTGATTCAGTTCAGCATTGTTAACTAATAAAAATACTTTGTTTTGCTATATGTAGGCGATTGTGATGGCAGAACCTGTCATTGAAAGACTCAAACACAGACTGCTTATATTGGTAAGTGCACCATGTCTACTTCCATATTTGGAATGTGATATATCTGTGATATATCTTATGTTTTGACTAACCGTGTGTCTTAGTTGTCAAAATTAAACCCAATATATGAATCCCATGGTCTTTGATTATTACTGTCTTATCAGTGGAACCTTATGGATTTATAGAATTATTTAGCTTTCATTCATCAGTATTATGATTCAAGTCTGGTGTCCACTTTGTGTTTAATCATTGATAACTTGAAAGCTGAATACAAGTTTGGGTTTTAGGTGTGTGTGTGTGTGTGTGTGTGTGTGTGTGTGTGTGTGTGTGTGTGTGTGTGTGTGTGTGTGTGTGTGTGTGTGTGTGTGTGTGTGTGTGTGTGTCTGTGTCTGTGTCTGTGTCTGTGTGTGTGTGTCTGTGTCTGTGTGGGTGTGTGTGTGGGTGGGTGGGTTGGTGGGTGGGTGGGTGGGTGGGGGGGTTCGGGTGTGTGGATGTGTGTGTGTGGGGGGGAGGTTGTACATGTAGGCATGTGTGGGCATTGTAGGTGTGTGTGTGTGTGGGGGGGGGGGGGGGTTATATTTTTAAAAACCTGGCTTTTACACAGCTGCTAATTGTCCTTTCACTAAAATGAGAAAGACTTCCAACATCAATTTCCACTTCAATTTCTATACTTGCTGAATGCATCTGGCTTTACATAAATGTTGTATTTTAGTGATTTATGATTATATCGGAGGTACTTCTCTGACAAAATATTATTTCTTTCATGTTTTACTTCAGTATATTGCAACTTAGACTAATATCAAAATCTTGATTTTGGTGGTCGTATAATAAATTCAAATACTTCTACTTATGAGAATCAATATCTTATTATCTTTGTTGCCAAATTATAAAATCAAGGCATTCTACTACTTGAAAGTATAGGCCGAGTCAAGGTCTTACAGATTTCTCTCTGAAATAGTTAGCCAAAGTTTGATTTGTAATGTTGTCATTTACAGGTTACTCAAGGCATTCTACTACTTGAAAGTATAGGTCGAGTCAAGGTCTTACAGATTTCTCTCTGAAATAGTTAGCCAAAGTTTGACTCTGTTGATTTGTAATATTGTCATTTACAGGTTACTCAAGGCATTCTACTACTTGTAGGCATAGGAGGTGTCAAGGTCTTACTGTCCAAAATGATCAAAGTAGAAGATGATGTAAGTATAGCAACATAAAACTATTTAAATTAGAGAGAAAATAGAAAACCAAACCATACATGCTGTTCACAACAGACTGAACATAACCACCAAGCATATTCACAAACGTGCAGTAGATATCTACTTTGTATATTAGGCAGTGTTTGGGAAGAGAGACAGCAACAAAGAGGCTACATTTACAAATGTATTTGTCCGTGATATTACCACTTTTTAAGGGACTGAGTTATCTACAATTTTACTGGACATATGAAGAGTATGTCATTTTTGGTGTTACCTGAGAGTTTTATATCAGACAAGCAAAATATTAGGCTTATGATTTCATGTATTTATGCAAATTCAAATTCAGTTTTTTTTAATGTAGTATAATAACAGTATGTATATGTCACTTATTAGTTCTGAAGAGTATGTCACTCTGATCTCGTCCCCCAGGCACACATTTTCAACATTTTCCGGTCCAAGTTTTCAGACTACAAGGACTTCCACACTATGTTGTATACCTGTGCTGCAGAGTTTGATTTCATGGAGGAACAGGTAAGATCCACACTATGTTGTATACCTGTGCTGCAGAGTTTGATTTCATGGAGGAACAGGTAAGATCCACACTATGTTGTATACCTAGGCTGCAGAGTTTGATTTCACCCCACAAACTGATGACGTCACAAGCCCAAAAGACAATATACTGAAGTGTTAGACATTAATACAGTATAAGTTTCCTTCACCACACAAACTGATGACGTCACAAGCCCAAAAGACAATACACTGAAATGTTAGACATTAATACAGTTTAAGTTTCCTTCACCACACAAACTGATGACGTCACAAGCCCAAAAGACAATACACTGAAATGTTAGACATTAATACAGTATAAGTTTCCTTCACCACACAAACTGATGACGTCACAAGCCCAAAAGACAATACACTGAAATGTTAGACATTAATACAGTATAAGTTTCCTTCACTGCACAAACTGATGACGTCACAAGCCCAAAAGACAATACACTGAAATGTTAGACATTAATACAGTTTAAGTTTCCTTCACTGCACAAACTGATGATATCACAAGCCCAAAAGACAATATACTGAAATGTTAGACATTAATACAGTTTAAGTTTCCTTCACCACACAAACTGATGACGTCACAAGCCCAAAAGACAATATACTGAAATGTTAGACATTAATACAGTATAAGTTTCCTTCACCACACAAACTGATGATATCACAAGCCCAAAAGACAATATAATGAAATGTTAGACATTAATACAGTTTAATCTTTAAATAAAATATTGGAAAATGAAAATTTGCTTTACGTTTTACTTCACAGACTCCTTGGAGATTTCTCAAAACTGTTACTACCAAGATGTCTTACTAAATTACTCTGTTTTACTTTTCAGACTCCTTGGAGATTTCTCAAGACTGTATTACTACCAAGTTGTCTTCTTGCAGTAGCAGTTGTTTCATTTGATGTAAGTAAAAGCAAATAACATCAGCCATTCATGAAATGAGCATACACAAACAAAGGACAAATTACAACATTGAAATATACATCAAAATTGTATTTTATCACATGTTATCTAGTAGTGTGTGCAAGGCATTGTATTTTAGTATGTGTTATCTAGTAGTATGTGCAAGGCATTGTATTTTATCACATGTTATCTAGTAGTGTGTGCAAGGCATTGTATTTTAGTATGTGTTATCTAGTAGTGTGTGCAACGCATTGTATGTTATCACATGTTATCTAGTAGTGTGTGCAAGGCATTGTATTTTATCATGTGTTATCTAGTAGTATGTGCAAGGCATTGTATTTTATCACATGTTATCTAGTAGTGTGTGCAAGGCATTGTATTTTATCATGTGTTATCTAGTAGTGTGTGCAAGGCATTGTATTTTAGTATGTGTTATCTAGTAGTATGTGCAAGGCATTGTATTTTATCACATGTTATCTAGTAGTGTGTGCAAGGCATTGTATTTTATCACAGTTATCTAGTAGTGTGTGCAAGGCATTGTATTTTATCATGTGTTATCTAGTAGTGTGTGCAAGGCATTGTATTTTATCACATGTTATCTAGTAGTGTGTGCAAGGCATTGTATTTTATCACATGTTATCTAGTAGTGTGTGCAAGGCATTGTATTTTATCACATGTTATCTAGTAGTGTGTGCAAGGCATTGTATTTTATCACAGTTATCTAGTAGTGTGTGCAAGGCATTGTATTTTATCATGTGTTATCTAGTAGTGTGTGCAAGGCATTGTATTTTATCACATGTTATCTAGTAGTGTGTGCAAGGCATTGTATTTTAGTATGTGTTATCTAGTAGTATGTGCAAGGCATTGTATTTTATTATGTGTTATCTAGTAGTGTGTGCAAGGCATTGTATTTTATCATGTGTTATCTAGTAGTGTGTGCAAGGCATTGTATTTTAGTATGTGTTATCTAGTAGTATGTGCAAGGCATTGTATTTTATCACATGTTATCTAGTAGTGTGTGTAAGGCATTGTATTTTATCACATGTTATCTAGTAGTGTGTGCAAGGCATTGTATTTTATCACATGTTATCTAGTAGTGTGTGCAAGACATTGTATTTTATCACATGTTATCTAGTAGTGTGTGCAAGGCATTGTATGTTGTCTTGTTGCACAAACATAGAGTATTTGCAAAAAGATTGAATGCTGTAACCGTGAGTCCCTTTCTGTGTCTCCAATATTAGTTTCTACGCAAAGAGTACAATGAATTTAAGAACCAGGGAAACACAGAAGAATCAGTCACTGAAGAGGAAACTGAGAAAACTACAAATACTGAAGAAGAGAGGTAAGATTTGTACTTAAACTCAGAACTCTGAAAGTTACCCAAAGTCCTTTTTTTGAAAAATTTTAAGACTTACTTGTATTTAAACTCAGAACTTTGAAAGTTACCCAAAGTCTTTTTTTGAAAAATTGTAAGACTTGTACTTTACAGCACTCTCAAAGTTACCCAAAGTCCCGGCCTTTTTTGAAAAATTGTCAGTTGGATACTAACCATACATGTAGTAATTATCAACTCACCCAATGCAAATCTGACTATACAAATTGTGAGAACAAAATGTCTTTAACCTATTAAGTGCCAAATTTTCATTAAGGTAGATTGCACATCAGGGTTGAATTTCACTGAAAATCAAAGTTCTCAAATCTCTCTAAACTTTGCCGTGTTCCTGATCCTTTTGAAATCACGAAAGACATTTTTGGTTCACCATCTTGTTTTCAAGAAAATTAGTAATCTTTTTATTATCTCATAGAGTTCAACATGATAATGTTTAGTGGCCATATTGGATTCGGTGGCCATATTGGATTCTAAAATTACTTAATTTGGATATCAAGTGGTCCTCAACTTGTAAACTGCTTCCTGGCTTGAATGTTTTATGAAGATTTTTGTAATTTATTTATAATCCTATCTTGTCTTGTTTCTTGCAGGGAATGGAGATCTAAACCCGATGCAGAGGTGAGTGAGTCACCTTATCATGGAATATCCAATAAAAGTCTTTATCATTGCACATGCAAGTATCAGATCATGAAATATCCAGTAAAAGTTTTATTAACATATTGGCATTGAGGGCTTAAAGTGAGGTTCTGAAATGTCAAATAAAGTTTTATCGACAACTTGGCATTAAGGGCTGAGTACTACCAAAACACATGTACAGATTTGTTACATTCAGAGTGGCTACCAAGCAGCCTCAGATTAAAGCAATTGAAACTGTAAACGTTACAATCATATGTGCTATAAATGATTGTGGTACACAGTCCAATTACTTTACTTTGGTGTTCTGGGTTGTATATGAGTTCTGAAATATGACCAATTTGATATCTTAGCATTGAGAGCTTAATGAACATAGTTAAAGTATCACAAGAAAAATGATACAGGGAATCAGTGAGAGCTTCAAACATAGTAATCTTAACTTTAACATTCTAACAATCTTTTTTTCTGTTAAACTACACAGTAGTCAAGGTATATCATAGATAACGACAAAAATGTTTGGACCCCTCTTGAAACAAGTTTATGACTGTGACTAGTAATTACTCCCTTTTCTCCCAACTTGTACTTAATTGTGTACAAACAAATATCCCCTAGGGAGAAAGAGGACCAACTTGTACTTAGTTGTGTACAAACAAATATCCCCTAGGGAGAAAGAGGACCAACTTGTACTTAGTTGTGTACAAACAAGTACCCCCTAGGTAGAAAGAGGACCAACTTGTACTTAGTTGTGTACAAACAAGTACCCCCTAGGTAGAAAGAGGACCAACTTATACTTAGTTGTGTACAAACAAATACCTCCTAGGGAGAAAGAAGGCCAACTTGTACTTAGTTGTGTACAAACAAGTACCCCCTAGGTAGAAAGAGAACCAACTTGTACTTAGTTGTGTACAAACAAATACCCCTAATGGGAGAAAAAGGACCAACTTGTACTTAGTTGTGTACAAACAAATACCCCATAGGGAGAAAGAGGACCAACTTGTACTTAGTTGTGTACAAACAAATACCCCTAGGGAGAAAGAAGACTAATTTGTACTTAGTTGTGTACAAACAAATACCTCCTAGGGAGAAAGAAGGCCAACTTGTACTTAGTTGTGTACAAACAAGTACCCCCTAGGTAGAAAGAGAACCAACTTGTACTTAGTTGTGTACAAACAAATACCCCTAATGGGAGAAAAAGGACCAACTTGTACTTAGTTGTGTACAAACAAATACCCCTTAGGGAGAAAGAAGACCAACTTGTACTTAGTTGTGTACGACTAAATACCCCCTAGGGAGAAAGAGAAGTATCAGTTTTAATTTGGACCTCACATAAACATTTATCATTCTCTCTTTCTCCAGGTTCTCTATAATCTCTTCGAATTGTTGGCATTTGCTGTGATGGCTATCATAATAATGCGACTCAAGTTATTTTTCACACCTCAGTTGTGTTTATTCACATCACTTCTTGCAAGTCAACAGGTAGGTCACCATACATTGGTTACTGGTCACACATGAACTTGTCAAAATAGTACTTACGTAGATCATGTTGGATGGTTTCAGTTTGACAACATATGCTACAGTATATATCTGACTTTATGATGAAGACTATAGTAACAATTCTGACATTTTTTTATATTCGGAAATTGCATGTTATTATAGTAGTGAAGAATTCTCATCTATCTACTCATAGTGACAAAGACCCCTTAGACCAGTTCTTATTTTCCTTGGCTGAACAAAGAAAAATATTGGGGAGGAATAACACCTAAGTATTACCAATAGTTTAGATAAATCAAACCACATAACTTTTGATTGTATTATTCTCTGTTCTGTGTGCAGTTCTTTGGTTTCATTGGTGATAAAACCAGACATTATGCCATACTAGCTGTACTAGTAGCTGGTATGAGTGTTCAGGGAGTTGCTAACTTACAACACCAGTGGGGTATCAGAGGGGAATATAGTAACCAACCACAAGAAGTTCTTTTAGAATGGATCAATGCTAATACTTCACCTAGTAAGTCTGTTATAATTATAGTATTTGATTCGATCAAAGAATTTCCCATGGTTTAGGTATGCCACACGAAGTATCTTTACAGAGAGAGAAACAGTAAGTTAAATCTTACAAATGACTTGATTTTGTACTAGAAATCCAAATTTTTGACAGTAACAGTGTTGTTTATTTATACATTCTACTTTTTTTTTGCTTCTTACTGCAAACAGTATTACCGTTCTCATCAAAATGAGAATTATTTTGTGATATCAAGTGATGATATTACCATTATGTAACTACATACAGATAGGAGAGGGAAACATGAAATAGATGAATAACGTAGATGTAATGAAATGATTCACAACCATCATCTCTGCATGTCTGTTATCCTCAGCCATGTCATAACTGGTGAAATAGTACATATGATATGAAATGAACAGAAATGTGCAACACTTTACTTAATTTCTATCATAACATTTTGTATTTCAGCGTCAGTATTTGCTGGTGCTATGCCTACCATGGCATCTATCAAATTGTCGACAGGAAGACCTATAGTCAACCATCCACACTATGAGAATGTGGGACTCAGGTAACATTGTCAATCACATTAAACTCTTACTGTAATATTTTACATTTGATAAGATGATTTACATATTAAAACAGACAACATAGATACTATTCTCCAGTAGGTCAACCGAGGAAAATACAAGTGATCTATGGGCCGTGTCACTTTGAGTCTAAGATTACAGAAGATTACAGAATGAATAATATACTATTGGACATATGTGACATGGACTGACCATGGTATAAATCACATATATTACTTGTATATTTAATAAAGATGTTTATTTCTGCAAAACAAAAAGCAATATTGTCACAATATTGTCATCACTAAGTAATCCAGTGTCCATCTCTTTGTGATTTTGACAGTGAAAGAAATATTTTAGCGGTAAAGGCATGTGAGATCTTTTTTTTAAAAATTGGCTTTTTGACATCTCTGTCTACAGGAGAAGAACAAAGCAAGTGTACTCAATCTATAGCAGAAAACCTTTTGAAGAAGTGAAAGCTACCTTGGAGAATATGGGAGTTAACTACATTATTCTTGAAGAATCTTGGTGTCTTAAAAGTAGAAAGTAAGCGATTCCACCTTGTATCACTTTTCATTCCTTCATTCCTGTATTTAGTTTTAAATCACTTGTCAATAGTGTGATGAGAGCAGAATGTTATGTTGGTATAAAAGGTAAATTGCTGTGTGTGAATATACTGGTATATGTATGTGTATATACATTAACAGCCGGGTTGTAATACTTAGTCATATGGTGAGCGTGTGTTCTCACGAGCAACGCCAGACTTATGGAACAGTATAGCACTTGAACTTCGTTCTTCATCAACTGTCAATAAATTCAAAAGGGACATCAAGACACATCTGTTTGCAAGAGTTTTCTAACTTTTTACATTGATCTACTATTGTTCCTGTTCAGCACCATAGAACATTACGTCATATTGAATTTTGGCGCTATACAAATTCTTTTGATTGATTGATGTTTTAACATTATACACCACAGTTTACAGCAAGGGATAGGGACTGTGTATTTCCTACTATCCTGGTTATGTTCAGTGCTTATAACATAGAACTACAACTGTTGTCATCGTCTTTCCCATAGAACTGGTTGTTCCCTTCCTGAAATCTGGGACCTTGAGGATGTGGAGAATAAAGGCAAGCAACCAGCGTGTAAACAGCTGAAGAGAAACCCAGAACCGTACTTTGGTAAAGTGTATGAGAACAGTGTCTATACGGTGCTAACATTACATCCAGACACAGATCCTCTGACTAGACCAAGACCTGATTCAAAGAGGAAAGTATCAAACAGGAAGAAATAAAACAGATGGCAGGTTAGACATTTCAAATCATTAATTGCAGGGTGCATTTTGTGCGAGGGACAATCCTAGCCATGGTGTAATTGCCTTATATAAGTACAATGCACTGCCAGGCATAGACTGCCAGATCAGCTGTTGTGGGCACAGTCTAACCTCCCTTTCTCCAAACTGATAAGCCTGGACTAATGACTCCATTACAATCTATGCCATGCATAGATTCAATAGATTTCTTAAACGCACTAACATGATCCGTACTTTTTTGGTAATAATTTTTTAGTCATAAAAACTCACATATACATATCGTGACCATTACACTTATGAACTTGATCTTTTCTCTTCAAGTAAGAATTTCTCCAAGTGATGAATATAATTCTTGTTGAATGTTCTACTATAATTAATAGATTTTTTTTTTTTTAATGTTGTGTAGGGATGTTGTAGTAAACATTCGCCAATCTTAGCCATAATAAATAAATGCCACTTGTGTTACAGTGTGTATACAGAGTACACAACAGTAACTTATTGTTTGTCACATCTCACCAACACTGAATGTGCCCTCTGATAATTTTTTTTTTTTTTTTTTTTTTTGGGGAGGGGGGGTGTCAGAATGATAGTAGGTTTTCATATGAGTCACCCACCATATAGTAAGGGATGAGGGGAAAACAAAGTTTGCTGCATGACAAGAAATTGTTATGGCACATGTGTCAGTGGCATGTCTAATTTACCTGGAGGGCACACTGGTCACCACGTAGTAAGGGAAAATGGAACACTAGTGTATCACAAGAAATTGGTGTGCATCAATGGTGCTTCAACTGAGCTAAAAGAGCACAGATTTCAGTCAAAATAGTTCTGGTGCACGAGAGGATACCTTATGAATGCATTTGGCGATAAATGAGATAAAATGCATGGGGGGGGGGGGGTTCATTTGCTTATCAGTACAGAGTTGGTATTGATCTGAACTTTATAGGTCAAAGTGACATGTGAGATTTGTTCTTGCTAGGTAACTTCTGTATTACAATTACCATAACAATAGAATCAGTTGACAATATGTTTACCAGAAGTTGCCTTGCAAGTCTCATACATCACTTCCACCTAAGTTCAGATCAATGGTAACTCCACACTGATAAGTGAAAGTAAATTAAACCAATTAATGTATTTGATCTCATTTGACATCCAACTCTTTATTTAAAAATGTGGTATCCTTCCTCTATCAGAAAATAAAGTTGATATTATCAGTTTGAGCATGACAACTTAACCCACTATGTTGTGTTCCTGAAACTTTAAATGAGTAAACTTTGGTACGATTTGAAGACCATGGACAATCTTTATATAGAAAAGAGAATGGAGAAACCAAAGTGAAAAACAAGAAATTTGACAAACTTGGTAATGAAATTTGTATGAGAAATTTTGTATTTACCATTGAAGGCAGTTTTTTGCCATTTGTTTTATTTGAAGACTAATGTTATGAATGGCTTTCTTGTTGTAATATTAATTAGATTGATTGGTTAGTAATGAATGATATTTATATGATATGGTATTAAGGTATTATATTACTGACTAACTAATGTGTTAAATCTGAAAGAGCAATCACACATTTTACAAATTATGTTACCTTTGAAAAAGATAGTTTCACAGTACACAATCATGAAGGGTTGATAGACTGTATATTTTTGTCATTTCTAAGAGTCCAGCAATGATTCCTCAAGATAATCAAAGCTTTGCTACAACTAGTAATGATTTGTGCAATAGAGTGTTTGAATGTGTTGTTTAGTAATTGCTGACCTTTGACATCATTAGGAATTGTGGGAAATCTAATATGGCAACCAAACAGTAAATTAGTTTTAAAAGCAGAAACATTACACTTTAAACTTTTTTGGAAACTTACAAGGGGCAATGATATTTTTTAACCAAAATATAGTTATTTTATGTCTTGATACTTTTTTTCTTTTCTATTCAACATTCCAATACTTTATGAAATCATCACGTCAATGCGAGAAGGTCACATCTGCTATACAATTTGCATAATAGATATGACCTTTGTATAGCAGATACAAACTTCTTGCACTGACATGACAACATATATCTGTTAACAACTTTTTATACCAGCAAACTTTCTCAGTTGTTGTTTTTTTGTGTGACAGAACAATGGACAGTGCAGGTTTACATTGACTTCTAACTTTGAAGATTTCATCAAGTAACTGTCACAAACCTAGTAGAATTGACAACTTAGATGGATTGCTTCTAATACTTTATCTAGTAGGTGTGTCATGTTTGGTATTTATTATCACAACCAAGATAAACTAAAAAATATGAAACTTTAAAATTCACACTTTCACCTTTTGAATGGAAATTGAAGGAACAAATAATTCGTTGTTGATAGTTTAATGATATTTGTATTGTCAAAAATTGTGTTTCTATAATTCTTTTCTGCTTGATACTCAAAAAACGATATTTTGTATCGTCATGGTAACAGAAATTGTGTTTCTATAATTCTTTTCTGCTTGATACTCAAAAAACGATATTTTGTATTGTCATGGTAACAGAAATTGTGTTTCTATAATTCTTTTCTGCTTGATACTCAAAAATGATATTTCGTATTGTCATGGTAACAGAACTGGTGCTGCTATCATTCTATTCTGCTTGATACTCAAAAAAATGATATTTTGTATTGTCATGGTAACTGGTTTTTTTCAATCTTTTCTGCTTAATATTCAAAACCTATTTTCTATGCTATAATTTTACTTTTATAATAGTATTCTATATATTGTTATCATGTGAAATGAATCTTTTTTCTAAAGGACTCTTGTCGTCCAGTTCATTCATACTCATATACCGGTATATATATAAAACTTGACAAACCTTTTACTAGCCATAACTAACTAACAATGCAATCATTCATTGTATGTCTGAAATAGGCACTAATGATATTCTATAGACTGTCAACAGTCGCTCGCGCCTTTTTTCCTACGTTTTATCTAAACTCCGGTCCGGCGCAACACTAGTATAATCGCAAACTGATTTCGAGGGCCGAATTGCGAAGGCCCAAGCTCGGGCCTTCAGCCCTCGATATCAGTTTGCGATTAGACTAGTGTTGCGCCGGATCGGAGTTTAGATAAAACGTAGGGGGAAAAAAGGCGCGAGCAACTGTCGACAGTCTAGATATTCTATTGTACGAGTCAATAACTTTTAACTTTTATATTTTTTCACATTGAATGTCTCTTTTTCCTATGAAATATTCAGGTTATTTGTCAATATGTATAATTTGATGGATTGTCTTGACTTCAAATTTTCAATGCTAAATGATTTGTGATGTGTTTTGGGATAAGCAATACAGACTATCAGTTCCACTTTGTTGACATGTTTATCTTAAATGAATTAAAATTCTTCATGTTAAACTTAAAACCGTTTCGTTGTATGTATATGTTGTGTATTGTGCTATTGTTTCCCTGCACCCAGTCACAGAGGTTCTTGTGTAGTATGTGGGTGGAGTCCCACATGGGTGTATAGTATTCCAAGTATACCATCAACGCCACATACCACCCTCAGCAGCAAATGTTAAACACACCTTTCTTTTCACGAACCGCGTCTGCTTCACACGCTTTTATTGTTGAATGACTGAAATTTTACAAGGGTTTGTGTACTAATGGATTTAACATGACATGGAGCCAAAGTTTTTAGAACCATTACTCCTAATTTAGGGTAGCTCTGGACTTGTATGCTATGTGATATGTACTCAAGGATGGAGAGCATAGCCTTGTAGACCCATGGTGTATAAGTCCAGAGCTGGAAGAGTTTGTAAAGAACACAAGACTATATAACCACCAATGTTACAGAACTTTTGACAAGAAGAAATTTTACATCAGATCAGTCAATGACAGATCACTAGTACTAATTTTGAAGGTCGAGTCAGAATCAGAAATTAGATCTCTAATACTAAGCGTGCAAGAAGTATCAGTACTTTGTTTATCTTTGGTTGAGTTTTGACTTTTCCTACTTGCATGATCTGTCCAAATTGATGTAGTAGTGCTAGAAGAGCAGTTACTAGCATTACTGTAATAACTGCTATTTCTTGATACTGCAATTGTAGAATTCGAACTTGATGTACCACTGTTAGAAAGACTCCGAGGTAAGGATTTTGTTGTCTCATATTTTTCACTGTCTGTTTTGTCCGAAAGGGCATCAGAGCTCAGTTGTCTTTGAGGTTTCTGCGTTTTTGTTATTGATGATGTTTCTTTTGTATTTTGTTGTTTTGCTTTTCGATGATCTGTTGAGTTCTTTTCTTTATATGGTTTGGTCTTTTTCGTGTTTTCTCGATGCAGCTGCACACTTTCTCTTGTTTTTTTTTCTTCACATGTTTGGCTTGTAGATTTGTTCGTTTGATGATTGCGACGCCGATTTTTGTTTTCCAACAGCTCTTTTACCCAGTCATGATATCGATGGCGGACACACTTGTGTCCCATTCTGAATATCTCAGAGATGAAACATCGATAGCAATGAACATCCCTCCAGTAACATGCAGGCCATCGTTTATCTGAGACAAACAAACAAATATAAATAACCTTTTCATAGTGTATGTCATCATTATGCAAATTAATATCCGTCTGTTTGGATGTGTTTTTCGGTCAGGCAATGTAATACTACCAATTTTGATATTGCAGTGTTTTGTCGATAACTGAATTCGTGATGGATTCTTCAGTCAGTTTTGTTGTACACGATGTACTTTGTTTTGATCACAGATACGAAACTAAACTTGTTACAAATTTAAGCATTTCAACAGGTTTGATTTACAAATGTTATACAGTAAACAATTCGAGAACTTACATGTTGCAAACGTGAGCACCTCAATATCGTATTGATTGGCACCCTTACCAACAAGAGTTGGGAACAGGCTCAATCTCCCTCTCGTGTTGGGTCGCCCACGTTCCAATAACCATACACCAAATATTTCCCAGAAGTAAGGGCTATCTTCTTTTCTCATACCAGCTATGGGACCAGCAAGTAGGGGAAATCTATCTGTGTAAAGTAAAGAATGTCCCAATGACATTGTAGCAGAACTAAACATTGAATTCAGTTTGTATATTCAGTGGACATCCTTTAGAAATTGTTTATCCATCATGTTAAAGCATTCTTTATTGAAGCCGATGTTATCATAGTTACAGTTGTTTTTGTTCAGTTATAACAATGATATGTTTGGTATTACTTCTGTTGTAGACATTTCAGAGAATATCCCCACCAACTTTCAATCTATTAATCTATCAATCAATCTATCATTCAATAAGTTCCAAGATTTATGATAAAACTAACGATTTCAAATCAAATCTAACATACCATTTCTTGCATTGGACACTTTTCATACACACACGCAAAGACACATGCATCAAATACACTTTATCAAATAAATGCGTATGAAAGTTTTGACCTTTGACCAAAAATCACGTTTGAACAGTTTTGTGAAAGGAATACCATACAGTTATGTAGATACTGCACATTGTACCTGACAATATTGGTGTATACCAGACTATGTTGGTGGTGTTATTTACCTGGTTTAATCGATGCCATGGTGTTTGTAAAATGTGTTTATACAATCTGTTTGTGCGTTATTTTCCTTTTCCAATAACCAAACAACGTTGCAACATTTCTAAATTATATATAAACCTGACTTCCTGTTTGATCGTGTTGTCCAACCAGGAATGAGTACTTCACTTCACATTCATGTTTACAGAAAGTAAGTTTCATCATGTGATCAGAACTCACCAATCAAGTCGTTGAAATCCTCCACTCGATATGGTCTGGGAATGTATAATAAGTTTCTGATATTAGCTTTAGCCCGCTTCTTTAATTGTACCAATTCTTTTCGCTGTTGGACAAACATTTGTTAATTGGTGAAAATGACAATGACGTATTGCTTTCCTATACAGGCTATAGATGAAAAAAACAGCAACTTAGTTTAACATATGTGCATTCACTTTGTAAACGTCATACTTCTGGGAATAGTGTATAGAAGATAGAGTTGAAATAAGAGTATGTTTTCTGGACTTCTTTCAAATGTTGTATACTTCAGTACGGTACTCCAAATTTAGTTTTGATATATGTAACAAACTTAGGCCAACACCAGAGGACCTACACCAGAGGGCCTACACCAGAGGGCTTATACCAGAGGGCCTACACCAGAGGGCCTATACCAGAGGGCCTACACCAGTTTGTTTCAGACCCTTAAATATTCCCAATCAATGCTAAATGTTGTAGCATATACATTACTTAAAGTACACCGGTATTACAATATGGAACTGTTTAAACCCCCCCCCCCCAGTCCATGAGGCAATCTCAGTCCAAAATTGGTTTCCAGTAGTTTATACGTTTCAATAATTAATCGATTGTTTTTATATTATTAGTTGTATTGTCAGATTTTAATAATTCCTTTCATCATTTATTGCTCCCTAATGTAATCTAGCCAACTCTCTGTCCATTTACCAAAGTGAAAAATATAATTCTAAATTTATCAATTTTTTTTTTCATTATCATTTTATGGTAATGTCTATTCCATGTTGCTTCCATTCCAGACAAGAATATCACTTTTACACTGTATTTTCTGCATGAGTTGTGAATTTCTATATCTAGGTAGTCATTAAAATTATTCAATTCTACAACAATGCGTACTGTTTTGTGGTTTGGATGTACTCGTGAAAAAAGAATTAATATTTATATTTATATTTATATTTATGTGCGACTCTTGAAATATGTAAATGTTTACAATCTCCGACAGCTTAGTTTTTTTCTAAAGTGGCGTTATTTGTGGTATTAGAAACTCAGAGAGCGAGGTGAGCGGAGTTTCTAATACCATAGATGTCTAACCCCAACAAAGCAAAGGAAGCTACTGTGACTTGTAGAGATAGGATAATGTTAGTGAACCCACGCCAATGAAGACAGTCTTAGATTTCAAGTATCATTAGCACAATCAAATTTAAGTTCATCCCTTTACTCTAACTTACATAAGATTGACCGTTTCATAAACTGGACAAAACTGCCTGCACCTTTCATTTCATATATTGTGCAGTTTTACCGATGGCTGTAACGTATACATCAACAACACGATGTGGAACATATAGTCAATGAATTGGTTATGTCAGTAGATGCCATAAACACCATTTTGAAATGCATAGCGGCTAATTATAAACTATATCACGTAAACTACCAGTCAAATATGTGCGATTCCAGATTCATGTGACGGTTTCAGTCACATGGTGCATATTTGACAGAAAGCAGAATTTATCGCAAGAATTTCCCTAGTATTTTGCCGAAACGTTAACCCCGGCCATTTAGAAAAATTGAGTGAATAAGTCATAATACAGTTAGGGGTAGAATGATAGGTCCCAGGAATCGACGATTCCCGCGTTTTATACATACAGTTAGGGGTAGAATGATAGGTCCCAGGAATCGACGATTCCCGCGTTTTATACATACAGTTAGGGGTAGAATGATAGGTCTCAGGATTCGATGATTCCCACGTTTTATACATACAGTTAGGGATAGAATGATAGGTCCCAGGATTCGATGGTTCCCACGTTTTATACATACAGTTAGGGATAGGATGATAGGTCCCAGGATTCGATGATTCCCACGTTTTATACATACAGTTAGGGGTAGAATGATAGGTCGCAGGATTCAATGGTTCCAACGTTTTATACATACAGTTAGGGGTAGAATGATAGGTCCCAGGATTCGATGATTCCCACGTTTTATACATACAGTTAGGGGTAGAATGATAGGTCCCAGGATTCGATGGTTCCCACGTTTTATACATTACGTATATACATACAGTTAGGGGTAGAATGATAGGTCGCAGGATTCAATGGTTCCAACGTTTTATACATACAGTTAGGGGTAGAATGATAGGTCCCAGGATTCGATGATTCCCACGTTTTATACATACAGTTAGGGGTAGAATGATAGGTCCCAGGATTCGATGATTCCCACGTTTTATACATACAGTTAGGGATAGGATGATAGGTCCCAGGATTCGATGGTTCCCACGTTTTTCGCGTGGGTCTCCAAAAGATCTTGTTCCGTACAAAGTGTCGAGAAGTTGACTCATTCTTACAGGTCATATAGAATCAAGTAACCATATCCGTATAATTCTAGCAGTAATGTAAAGTTGCCTGTTTAAAATGTCACCGAACGTTGGCAACGTGTACATTTGTATTCTAGAACAAGGAGAACATAGGACGCCATTCGAAGTGTGGAGGAAAGAACACAGAATTCAACTCCCAAAAATACGCAACTCGAGACATTAACAAAACTTTACGCTTATACCGCGTGGGAAAATGAAGAAGAAACAGACCATTGTCGATTGATTTCCTGGAAAACAAGAATTCTCAAATTCTTGTATTATTTCAAGGGACCAGGAACAAGTGTTAATCAACGGTTGGGGTTCGAACCCATTCAAGGTTTTGATTAAATTTACCACGTGTTGTAAGTAAGAAGAGTGTCGGACAGTTTGACTCGATCCACCGAACAACGGAGGTTTTCCCCGGGTGATCCGGTTTCCTCCTGCATTAACACTGAATCTTCTTTCTGTTATTGGGCAATATGTCTAGCTGTTGTATGGTTTATAATAAATAAATAAATAAATAAATAAATAAATAAATAAATAAATAAATAAGATAAAGTTTGAAGATATTCTTGGAACTTTTATTCTGAGTGAAATATTAGACATTCTCGGCCTATTTCATTAACTTTTAATGAAGAAATAGTTTAAAGTTTATTTATTTTCTAAAGCGCCTTTGCTATTTATTAATATTCAAAAATGGTGTACATACAATAGATTTAAAAGTATGGTAAAACAATATAATAAAGCTAAAAACAACAAATTGGTTATAATAATCACAAAAAGGCTAAAATGACTACTTAGTAAAAGACACTTGGTAATAAATTAATACAGCTTATAATATTGTTTAAACAGATGTATTCAGACCCAGAATTTATGTTGTCATATTCATAAAGAAAACCTTCTGAAATAGTTTTCATTTATTTACTAATTGTGTGCACTAACATAATCTATAACATGCGATATCATAATGAGATTGTCCAGCGAGACGAGTGAAAATGAAGCAAACACTACAAGCACGAGTGCCAATACCCCTGAGTACCCACACTGGAACTCACGTGGCGTGGGGTTCTGTTATTATTACATATGTTGTTAGAATGCACGTCAGGAACCTAATATTCACTCAGAATAAAAGTTTAATTAGTGTAAGTAATCGCTGGTACATAATTATGTAATAATATACAGAACGGGCACTACTTACTAAGTATCAAATAAAAACACTATAAAAATTATATAATTCGAAGTCGACTTGACTTGACTTCATCGACCCAAGGAGGTTTAAGATACCTCCAAAATAACGCTACCATTATTTAAACGCAGCAACAACTGCCATTAACAACAACAACAACAACAACAACAACAACAACAACAACAACAACAACAAAATATCAATCCTAACTAAGTTTGACAAAAGACGGTCGAAGATTGGAATGGGCACATAATGTTTCTACATCTGACATTGTGGCGACACGTACGCAAATTAGGAATATATTAGATATACCCACATCCACCGGACCGCCCGATACAACAGATGCTCGTATGATATTATATACGACATGATGTTACATATAACTTACTGTGTGGTGAGTGTATTTTCATATGCAACCTTCATATTCATGGCTGAATGACAATCCAGTAAAACACAAAATGACCCACTGGTATATGAAAAAAATTTAGCCGCCATCAAAGCCTATTTTCTCCCAATATCAATTGTTGGCACAATAGTCTTTAAGATATCGCGATATTTTCCTCCAAGATGATGGGACTTGATAGCCTCGTCATTTTGAATAGCAAATGAGGACCCACAACCTTTAAAGTATGAGGTCACATAGCAGAGATTCTAACATGCATAGCGGTTTAGATACCAATGGTAGTGACTCCAGACAGTCGTATGTTACAATAATCTCTCACTATGAACAAAATATGTCAAACTTTAAGAAAACGGTTCAGAAATATGAAGGCATTACACTAAAACTCTTATGGCAGCGTGATAAAAACATTGACAAAGTACAAGAGTGTCTACGTCGATTTAGAATGTAAGATTAATATGACGCCCACACTTGCCAACTTTTCATCAAATCTCAGTTTATTTAATAACTGTCCAAGACTTACTGTGTAAAAAGCGCCGCGGTAACTTGAAGGCTTCTCTGAATAAATGATATATCAGCTATCAGCTATAACCGTAGGGAAGAATGATTCCTTGTTTGTACGTACTTCAAAGTTTCTTATTCTAATAACCGGATAGATTATACCTTGCAGTAGATGAAAGTAGATGAAAGATGAAGCTTTATAATGATAACCCTGATGGGACGTTTATAGTGGCCGTTTCTGTACGCATCTATTTCAGATGTATACAGTGAAGTATAGACTGTGTCCTTTTAATAGATCACCGACGTGAACACGTCTTTACATGTGAATCATAGGGTCAACAACCCACTATCTCCCAAGTGTAAGTTGAACTCGCTTTAATCCTAACAACAGCAGTTCGATACTAATCATGTGTATATGTAGTCAATATTTTGCCAGTATTGAGCATACATTTGGTTAGCCTCCATAGGGACTGGATAGTCGAATTTGAATTACCGAGTTCTCGTGCGAACAGAACACTTGCCTGGTCGATCGTAACCTAAGACGGAGGTTAGTGGTTTTCCCTGTATATCGAGAAATGGGGGCAGTGATACATTTGAGTAAAGACACCATGAATGTACAAAATGTACGTCTAGAGCTCTCTATCTACACTTTTACTGTCTTCACAAATGATGCGTTCACGTTTGATGGAGTAGATGAATTATAACAAAATTGGGTAACCACTGGTAAGGTAGTACTAACAGTGGCGGATTGGGCTACATGTTATGACTTCCTTCCATGCGCTATTGGTAACTTGAACGATCTGGAAAAAATTGTCAGACATTGTCCTAAAGAAGACCGTATTGAATAGATTCTTAGATTCTGCAATACTACCATTGGTGGCGCTTTATGTCACCTCCTCAAAGCAGTTAGTCTAGCTGATAGAACGCGGATGTTCTTCCGATCCGATATACGACGCACGACCGAACATCGCTATCGAGGATGGCAAGCCCTCACTGCGAACTTCGTTCGCTTATCGTATCGGAAGAAATCCCGAATGTCTAGCAGCAAGACTACAAAGCAGTGTGAATATACCCAGACTACTTCAGAGGTCTAGAGAAAATACTATCCATGCTGTCAGTAGCATAGAACAGAGTACAACTAGGTATTTGTGTCTTGCAATAATAAACTCTTGACCAAACAGACCTCAAGTTTTATATTAGCTACTGGAAATGTTTCATTTCACACACACACACACACACACACACACACACACACACACACACACACACACACACACACACACACACACACACACACACATATACACACACACACACACTCTCTCTCTCTCTATCTATCTATCTATCTATCTATCTATCTATCTATCTATCTATCTATCTATCTATCTATCTATCTATCTATCTATCTACGATTTTTATCGCAAACACTTACCAAAATAAGATTAATCAATACTGATTTCAGTCAAATTGGATTTCAAATAAGTGTGTTCATCAAGGTTATCATTTAAATTTATCAGAAAACCCCAAAAATGATGATTCTTTTACTACTAACATTCACGAGACAGACACCATCGTTTCCTACTACTGTACGGTAACAGATTTTATTGATGAACGGAGTAAAGTAAGAACGGAAGGACATAACTGTTACAATGCTCTCACGATGCCAAGAGTTATCTAAATCGGTACTAGAGCAAGACATAACTATATGTTATGAATAAACACAATACAATTATATCAGTTTTGTCGAGTCATTTTTCATCTTTCAGAGCTCTTTGTACAATTTAATATCGTTTTCGACAATATGAAAATCCTGTGTCGAATTCAAAATCTCCTATTTTATAAAGTGGTGATATAGACGTACAAAAAACTTAGGTCATTCTTTGGGAATTGCTAAAATACCAATAACTAGATATAGAAGGTTGATTTTATCCATTTTATGCAGACCAGAAAATAATTTTTATTTGGATTTATTTTGCCATATTGTGTGTACAGCTACATAAATAGGTTTACCAACAGGTGATTCAATACTGTCACAAACAATTAATATATACTGTTCACCTAGGGGGGGGGGGGGTACTGTAAAAATCTCGTTCAGTTCCATGTGTGGAAAATATAAGATCCAAGGGTAAATTTCTGTGAATTTGAACACTTTTACGCCCAAATTTTCACAGCAATTCATAAACTATATAATTTCTTCGATTTTGTACTAAAATTCTGGTTAGACACACAAAGTGCAAAAACCTAGAAGTTGTGTTCAGCCATTTTGGCGGGAAAATTCATTGAACAGATGTGATCACGTGATTCGAACACCTAAAACTGACATTCGTAGAATGATGTAAATACTCATGGTTTTTCATCATGATATTCTTCGCTTTCTTTTAAATCTATAAAATCTATACTATTTATCTTTTACAAACAAGTTTTTCTTACATTAGACTATCAAAATTGCAACCACAAGACAAATTTGTTAAATTAACAAATTAATACAAAACATGATAAAAATTTGCCACAATCTTGGCTTTAACAAATTTCTCGCCTTTCCACTTTACATCAGCTGAACTTTATCATTTTTAGTGTAGCGATCCTATAATACAAAAGTCTGTTAAAATCAATAAATGTGAATAGCATGTAATCAATACATGTCTATGCTGTCAAAAAACACCGTAAAAGATATACATTTGTTTTAAGGTATCATTACGAATATTCCAAGTGACATTGTCGAAACTAGAGTCAACATTTCAATGTCAACACAGTAGCCGTGACAAATATATATTACATGTATATAATAGATGCCATACTGTCAGTTTATGTCCAGCAAATGTGAATGGTTTGGTTCATATAGACAATAGGAAGGTGCAAGTGGCAATAGACTGGTACGTGTACGTGCAAGTAACACACATATACGTGACGTATGGGCACGTACACACAAACACTTACACACTCGTTCCCCCCCCCCCTCTCTCTCTCTCTCTCTCTCTCTCTCTCTCTCTCTCTCCCTCTGTCAATCACTTTGTGTCAATCAATCAATCAGTCAGTCAGTCAGTCAGTTAGGCAATCAATCAATCAATCAATCAATCAATAACATGTACCGAAGACTCGTATATTTTATCCAAAACACTACTACGATCGAACATTTTTTACAAATCGGTGACCTGACCGATATCCATTGACATTGATTATCGTACAAATACAGTATCCTATAATATTTACTCACGATATCTATAGCATACCCATGATGAGTTGAGCTGTATGAAAACCAAGTGACATGCCATTAAATGTCCATTATCGTGATGTATGAATGCCGATGGCAGAGGAGAGTTTTAGCGTTTAAGAGTAGTGATAGTGATAGGACTTCGAAGATCAACATGACAGAATAACAAGGGGTGACGCAAACATATTATACAAATAATAGAACTAAGTTAAAGCAGAGCAAAATCATCGCCATCCACTTTATCCCCACGGTATGGTTTGACATTGTAGAGCTTTCATCTCCTGAATCGACTGCCAAATCAATGGCCGTTGAATTTGACACTCGAGCTGACCTGGCAGTCGTCGTTTGAGGAAACGCTGTGTCTTCAGGGGAAAGTAAGTTTTCGATTTCAAGGGCGGATTTTCCGTTGCAGTTGTCTGTAGTACAACATACAGTGCACTCCCCGTGGATTCCCGTCAGGCAAGATACGGTATCACGTTCACAGTGGGCACTGCATGCACGGACTACGGATGACACGATTTCGTGAATTATTCCAACAGTAACCTGTGACATGGAGAAAATTGTGTATTATTCCAACAGTAACCTGTGACATGGAGAAAATTGTGTTAGTGTAATATCTCATAGTTAGTGCATATACATTGACAGAAGCTGACACAAATATTTGATAGCGTGTGTATATCCACATCCAGGAGCTGGCACACTGATATCTACTTACAGCCTAACTTTATTCTTATAATGTAATCGTATGATATCAGTTATAACTTGGAATGTGGCACTAAGTAACACAACTACTTACCATTCACACGTTTACAATCTAGGTTCTCTGCCTATTTGGTTTGTTCACGCTAACAAAAATAGGCCATGCTATCTTGACAAGTATTTGATAACACTGCTGTATCATATAGTACAGTGTATATATAAAGATGCCTTCTCAAAATCCATGTTTCAGTTAAATTAATGTATTGTAATTCTAAATCGTCGCCTTCATGTTAATGGAAATCTGAAAAGTACACCCGTTCACTATATATCACGTGTACATATACATATATCACCATGGCATTGCCCCACGGAATGTCATCAGTATAAAACTTCTACCATTAGACTTTTATGGATTATCATTTCATATATTCATTTTGTGGCTGCTGGCTACGTTAGAACCATGGATCATATAGTGGTAGATGCGATACGTAAAGTAGCTAGTGTATGTGTAAACACACATATCCATATATCGGTGTATTAGATAACGCATCTTACAACGTAACGTTCTCAAATGTACTCAATGAATACAGAGAGAAATAGAACGCCCTTGCTATCTGACCTTTTACCGACCTTTTCAACATTAACATTTCACTTCATTTACTTCATCCTATTTTAGGTTGCTTAGAATAAGATGAGGTCTACACTGATAACCAACTGTACTAGATTAATATTGACGCAATACAACGTTTCAATTTTAATACCCCGGGGGTAGAGTCGGGTCATTCAATTAACCGTCTGTTATCAAAATCACTCACTTGAATAGTAAAATTTAAATTTGTTGTAACTCGGTTTCAACACCAAACTAGTCACGGTCACTCTCAATATGTTGCCATTCTTTTCTTCAAACGTTCATATTTTCTATAAGTTTAATTCTCACCAGGCAAAATCTATCCTCACCCTCCACACACTGGTGTGGATAGTTGGTATCAGTCTCACATAGGGGGTCCTTCTTCCCGAATACACTTTTACAGACATGGCAGGAGAGGGAATGGATTCCCTGATACTGGATAGCTGGAAGAAAAAAAAAATAGCTACCCTCAGTAGGATAATTTCATCAGGGAGAAAACATATGCTAACATGGAAATATTCCGACTCCTCTAATATGTTGCTTTAGCAACGCAGGCCTTTTTTCCCTAATCTAATTTGATTAAGATCGAATACATCGCAGGCAGCAGGTCTTTTAGTGTTAAATTTGCCGTCAACACTATTCTTATATTCCTTGAGATCTCCAAGGGAAACACTCTGTAAAAACTCTGTTCCTTTCAATCAATTGCAAGACCTTGATAAAGGTTGCCGAGATGTGTCGTTTTATAATTACTTTTGTTAGCCAAATACTCCATAAGGGACTGTTCATAAAAATGACCACAGAGGCCTAGGGGTTGCTGTTTTGACAGAACATTGTCCTTTCCTCCCTAACAAATCCTTACATGGCTATGTTATGACCGATTTCAAAATGATCCATAAAAAGATGTTCATATAATCAAATGACTATAGTTGGCAGCGAGGTGTTGTGATGTTCAACATCGTCTCCCAAACAAACCATTACATTACCATGCTATTTACAGCCAATGCCAACATATACAAAAGAAGCGGCCATGTGCGTTTATTTTGGATTTTGGATTTTATTATTAAAGTAAAATAAATTACTGATTTTCTACCAGAGAACATGAAAAAGCATAAAGAAACCCAATAATTACAAAAGCTCCGCAATTATTAATGTGTAAAACGTTTGTTGTTCGTACAGGAAGTGATTTGTAAGCAAATTGAGTAAACGTAACTAATGACTTTTAATGCTAAGTAAACACATGTAATAAGCTAAACTCCTTGATCACGATAGATGTACCTTCTGTAACTTAGAAACTGAAACTTTGAGGCATCTATTTTATGATTGCCAAATTGTTAAACAGATCTGGATCTTTATTATTAATCTTTGTAATACGAATTTCTCAGAAAAAGAAATATTGTTAGGTGTTCTTACCACAAACCCTAATGTTTACGGTTTGAATATTATCTATTTACGGACTATACTAAGAGATATATTTATAGTTGCAAAGTGAACAAAGTTGAACCAAATCATCACTGTCCTTGCTGAAAAATTTAAGTACTACAAGAAGCTTCTAGAATGTTATGAACACGAAGCAAAGACAAAAAAAGATAATAGATAGTCTTGAGGACTTTTTGCAATACAACTTGCAGTCAACTTTTTGTTATCTCTCCTTTTACCATGATTTGATCTAAATGTAATCTATACTTGCTATAGTGAGTTAGGCTCTTCTTTTTTCCTCTACTTTTGCGGTTTTGGCTTTTTCTTACTTTTTCTTCCTTTGGTTTTGTAATGTTTGTATTGTATTGTATTGTATTGTATTGTATTGTATTGTATTGTATTGTATTGTATTGTATTGTATTGCATTGTATTGTATTGTATTGTATTCGAAAATTAAAAAATTAAAAAAAGAAAGAAAAGAAAACAAGGCTATTTCTACGTGCTGATGTTTCAATGTTTTCAATATATTAGGAAGCTATCTATTGGTGCATTCAGACTGGATTTGATATAAAACAGATCTGTCAATCATAACACCTCTTAATGGTGTTTTTTCAACAACTCTGTATCTAGACCGTCACTCGTTCAACAGATATCTGAACATAAAAATGTTGAAATTCTACTCAAAAAAATATCAATGTTTTAGGTTTCGAAAACTTCAGTTTACATTCGAGTGTCGTTTTCCAACATGAATCCACTACCAAAACGCCCCCCCCCCCACCGAGATAATAATGACTCCACCCTGATATTGATCAATCTTCGTCATATGTCGTCAACAGGTTTAAAATAGGCCTTCAAACTGAGAGCGGTCCGTATTGTGTATGCAAAGAACATACTAATGAAATAGAAAGCTGAGCAGATTGGACTCTGCGACGCAAGACTTAAAAGTTCTACTGAATATTAGATGTGAACAACCGACTATAGTGATTTATTTGTGTGCCGTTAAATGTCAAATCGATAGACTAGCGGCTATAACATAAACCAGATCTGTACGAGTTATGGTAATCGAAATTTGTTTCCTTCGCTTTTATTTCTCTCTTCAAACGCATTCCGTCATACATTGCCAAGGGCATTCATTTGTCTCCGGGGAAACCTTATAAATTACACATATCCCTAGAAATACATGGTAAATTGTGTATGCTGTTTTATGACATATGTTAACCTTTATTGAAGACCTGCAATCTTATGGCTTTCAACTTACGTGGGCAATATAAGGTGAGGTTGATGACAGACAGACAGACAGACAGACAGACAGACAGACAGACAGACAGACAGACAGACAGACAGACAGACAGAGGAATAGAGACAAAGACAGAAAAACCATGCACACACAGAGAGAAAGAGAGAGAGAGAAGACAGACAGACAGAGGAATAGAGACAAAGACAGAAAAACCATGCACACACAGAGAGAAAGAGAGAGAGAGAGATAGAAAGAGAGAGAGAGAGAGAGAGAGAGAGAGAGATGCTCTTAATGGTGAAGACTGTGTTGCAAAATAGCGATACGGTGAATATCAAGTTGAACCTATTTTCGTACATAGAGAGAGGGAACACAGGAGCGAGAGATGACGTCAGAGGCAATTGACTGATTCAGAGGAACTGTGAAAGAAAGGACTTTTAAGAGGAAAAAAAGAAAGAAAGAAGGAAGGAAGGAAAGAAAGGCTGTCAAGAGGCAATTGGCGCCCAGGACAGAGTCAGAGACATGAGAATAATTAAAAATCGAAAAAAACATGCATTTGAAAAATATTTTATTGACTTGTTGAACTAGCCATACGGAATGGTTATTGTATAGCCATCATACAGACGAGAATACTTTATCTCAGAGTTTATAGTATAATTTTAGTAAGCCTACACAATACCCCATTCACATTTTCATGAACAACCTATTTTGTAATGATGGTGACAATGGTTCTGTTGAATTTCCAAAATGATTTCAATAGTAATTAAAAGGAAACAGTGTGTGTGATGCCGCCTCCGAACAGCAATGAACAAGTGAAATATACACAATTATTATTAGTTGTTATTACCCGGGTTGTGAAAAGGGTAATTTACAGCATCGAAGTGTTTCCCTCAATTATAGTGTTGTCACTAATCTAGTAATTATTGGACAAAATAAAAACTTATAGACGATAAATTGTTTGTAAATCCGTTGAACTCAATTTTGGTTAGTACGTGTCAAATTAACGGAGTATGATAGACTGAAATATGCCGCGATAATCGTGCCAATACAGAACATGTTAGTTTCTCGGAAGTTTCATTAAGAACGAACTTTAATTTCAAGAAGAATCGATATTGCCCTTCAGATTGCATTTACGATGCCTTCAAGTCAGGAAATGAATATGGTGAAAATAAACACACATATAAAGGTGTGCGGAGAATATTACCTTGAAACGTGCTTTTAAGATATTAACTTCGTCACCAGATGTTTTTGTAATAACATGTACTCATTTCTGTCGTCGAACTTTCACCTTTCACAGTACATGTAAGGCGGCATTACATGTAACGGAAAGAACAACATATAAATATGACCCTCTCCTCCACCCTCCCCTCTGTCACTGTCACTGTCTCTGTCTCTGTCTCTGTCTCTGTCTCTGTCTCTGTCTCTGTCTATATATGTCTCTGTCTCTGTCTCTGTCTCTGTCTCTATCTCTGTCTCTGTCTCTGTCACAGTTAACGTCTTCGTCCAGACACTGAATTCACGTGATATCTGTTTAAAGAAGATTACTGCCGTGACAGGAAAACTACGTGGATATTTACATTTTATGACGTCTTTATTTTAGTATACATAACGGTCAAAAATAATCTAGGTAGATCACATGCTGCTTGGTACAAAAATTTAATGTACTTTAACATTTGGTATTTGCCAAATTTGCCCGAGGCACTCCAAAGCACTGAAGTCACGTACACCCTGTTGTTTAAGTTCTATGACTGTGAACGACACTCGGACTGGTATGTAAATGATTCGCCTTTACTTCAGTTACTCTATTCATAGACCTTCGTTCCACCATCTGGTGGAGGGTCTATGCTGGTTGGTGGAGGGTGTATGCTCTATTTCACTAAGTAATTTATTTGGCATGTGGTGTTGGTGTTGTCACAAGAATCACAAAAACCAAAATATTCAGACAAGATATGCCATAAATTTATAATAAAAATATTTAATATTTGTATGGGACCGTTGACTTAACCTTTACAAACTTTAAAATACCAAGAAAGGAAATAACATCACTTATTCAGACAGTCCTTCAAGCATTGTTGCTTCTTTTGTGACGCAGCACAGGTATTACCTTTGAACTGATATCTGATAACGTAAATAAATATTTGAATCCGCCGCCATTACCAACTAACTGTCTGTTCTCGTGGCCTAGTTCTTACAAATCTACATTATTCTTTAAATTAAAAAAATTTGTTCTTGTACACTGAAGATGGTACACCGTGGGTTGTACTTGTTATGACGCACCGCTGTGCTTTATTGCAGTAATGTGGTAAAACATAATAACGGTATGTTTATATTAGTGTGTTATAGGAATATGCCATTAAACAGGACAACATTTCAAGAAAACCTTTCCCTAAATAATCAATATAGTGTGCTAGTCATTCAAAATGAAACTTCATGCACTGCTTTGATCATTTATGAACACTTCGTACCTTGGTAAATGGGCTATGTGTAAATGTTGTTAAAGTGGTAGCATTTCAGTCGCTACTTGTTACAATATGACCTGTGACCTTCATTTATTTCCTCAATTTTCTCAACATTTTCCCCACTTCCTCTCATTTCAAGGTAACACTTAGCACTAATGTCGTGCATTCGCACAAATTAAGACAATTATGCTTTTCGACGGCTTCAAAGTGAATTAGTCTGCCCTTTCTACAGTGAAAGGTAATGTCATTATATGACGTCACAAAATGTACATGATTTTTATGGGTGAAAAAAGGCGGGAAATGCTATTGATCCTGAAACATGCTAACTAGTAGCAGAGTGTCCATTAAAGGGCACACACCGAGTTTACTTGTTTTAAGGCGTACTTTAGCTACATATTTGAAAGGTAGTACCTACTGAAGCATACTTAACTACCACTTGCAATTGACTGAACCCAACCCTGGTATTAATGATCCGATGACGTGGTTTATTATACGTATATAGTGTGGAGGAAATCCCTGCTACGAAATCAACTATTCTAAAAGCGCTAGCCAGCTGACAACTGTCAATGTCCAAAGCAAATCATAGAAAGCATAGTCGAGTTTCTATACAGTATCGTTACGATTTATACCTTCACTCACAGTCTAGTTCCTATACAGTATCGTTACCATTTATACCTTCACTCACAGTCTAGTTCCTATACAGTATCGTTACCATTTATACCTTCACTCACAGTCTAGTTCCTATACAATATCGTTACCATTTATACCTTCACTCACAGTCTAGTTCCTATACAATATCGTTACCATTTACACCTCCACTCACAGTCTAGTTCCTATACAGTATCGTTACCATTTATACCTTCACTCACAGTCTAGTTCCTATACAGTATCGTTACCATTTACACCTCCACTCACATAGTCTAGTTCCTATACGGTATCATTACCATTTACACCTCCACTCACAGTCTAGTTCCTATACAGTATCGTTACTATTTATACCTTCACTCACAGTCTAGTTTCTATACAGTATCATTACCATTTACACCTCCACTCACAGTCTAGTTCCTATACAGTATCATTACTATTTACACCTTCACTCACTGTCTAGTTCCTATACAGTATCGTTACCATTTATACCTTCACTCACATAGCCTAGTTCCTATACAGTATCGTTACCATTTATACCTCCACTCACAGTCTAGTTCCTATACAGTATCGTTATCATTTATACCTCCAATCACAGTCTAGTTCCTATACAGTATCGTTACCATTTACACCTTCACTCACAGTCTAGTTCCTATACAGTATCGTTATCATGTATACCTTCACTCACAGTCTAGTTCCTATACAATATCGTTACGATTTACACCTTCACTCACAGTCTAGTTCCTATACAGTATCGTTACCATTTACACCTGCACTCACAGTCTAGTTCCTATACAGTATCGTTATCATTTATACCTTCACTCACAGTCTAGTTCCTATACAATATCGTTACGATTTACACCTTCACTCACAGTCTAGTTCCTATACAGTATCGTTACCATTTACACCTTCACTCACAGTCTAGTTCCTATACAGTATCATTATGATTTACACCTTCACTCACAGTCTAGTTCCTATACAGTATCGTTACCATTTATACCTTCCCTCACAGTCTAGTTCCTATACAGTATCGTTACCATTTATACCTTCACTCACAGTCTAGTTCCTATACAGTATCGTTACCATTTACACCTTCACTCACAGTCTAGTTCCTATACAGTATTGTTACCATTTATACCTTCACTCACAGTCTAGTTCCTATACAGTATCGTTACCATTTACACCTTCACTCACAGTCTAGTTCCTATACAGTATCATTATGATTTACACCTCCACTCACAGTCTAGTTCCTATACAGTATCGTTACCATTTACACCTTCACTCACAGTCTAGTTCCTATACAGTATCATTATGATTTACACCTTCACTCACAGTCTAGTTCCTATACAGTATCGTTACCATTTATACCTTCCCTCACAGTCTAGTTCCTATACAGTATCGTTACCATTTATACCTTCACTCACAGTCTAGTTCCTATACAGTATCGTTACCATTTACACCTTCACTCACAGTCTAGTTCCTATACAGTATTGTTACCATTTATACCTTCACTCACAGTCTAGTTCCTATACAGTATCGTTACCATTTACACCTTCACTCACAGTCTAGTTCCTATACAGTATCATTATGATTTACACCTCCACTCACAGTCTAGTTCCTATACAGTATCGTTATCATTTATACCTTCACTCACAGTCTAGTTCCTATACAGTATCGTTATCATTTATACCTTCACTCACAGTCTAGTTCCTATACAGTATCGTTACCATTTACACCTTCACTCACAGTCTAGTTCCTATACAGTATCGTTACCATTTACACCTTCACTCACATAGTCTAGTTCCTATACGGTATCGTTACCATTTACACCTCCACTCACAGTCTAGTTCCTATACAGTATTGTTACCATTTATACCTTCACTCACAGTCTAGTTCCTATACAGTATTGTTACCATTTATACCTTCACTCACAGTCTAGTTCCTATACAGTATCGTTACCATTTATACCTTCACTCACAGTCTAGTTCCTATACAGTATCGTTACCATTTATACCTTCACTCACAGTCTAGTTCCTATACAGTATCGTTACCATTTATACCTTCACTCACAGTCTAGTTCCTATACAGTATTGTTACCATTTATACCTTCACTCACAGTCTAGTTCCTATACAGTATTGTTACCATTTATACCTTCACTCACAGTCTAGTTCCTATACAGTATTGTTACCATTTATACCTTCACTCACAGTCTAGTTCCTATACAGTATTGTTACCATTTATACCTTCACTCACAGTCTAGTTCCTATACAGTATCGTTACCATTTATACCTTCACTCACAGTCTAGTTCCTATACAGTATCGTTACGATTTACACCTTCACTCACAGTCTAGTTCCTATACAGTATCGTTACCATTTATACCTTCACTCACAGTCTAGTTCCTATACAGTATCGTTACCATTTATACCTTCACTCACAGTCTAGTTCCTATACAGTATTGTTACCATTTATACCTTCACTCACAGTCTAGTTCCTATACAGTATTGTTACCATTTATACCTTCACTCACAGTCTAGTTCCTATACAGTATCGTTACCATTTATACCTTCACTCACAGTCTAGTTCCTATACAGTATTGTTACCATTTATACCTTCACTCACAGTCTGGTTCCTATACAGTATTGTTACCATTTATACCTTCACTCACAGTCTAGTTCCTATACAGTATTGTTACCATTTATACCTTCACTCACAGTCTAGTTCCTATACAGTATTGTTACCATTTATACCTTCACTCACAGTCTAGTTCCTATACAGAATTGTTACCATTTATACCTTCACTCACAGTCTGGTTCCTATACAGTATTGTTACCATTTATACCTTCACTCACAGTCTAGTTCCTGTACAGTATTGTTACCATTTATACCTTCACTCACAGTCTAGTTCCTATACAGTATCGTTACCATTTATACCTTCACTCACAGTCTAGTTCCTATACAGTATCATTACCATTTATATCTTCACTTACAGTCTAGTTCCTATACAGTATTGTTACCATTTATACCTTCACTCACAGTCTAGTTCCTATACAGTATCGTTACCATTTATACCTTCACTCACAGTCTAGTTCCTATACAGTATTGTTACCATTTATACCTTCACTCACAGTCTAGTTCCTATACAGTATCGTTACCATTTATACCTTCACTCACAGTCTAGTTCCTATACAGTATTGTTACCATTTATACCTTCACTCACAGTCTAGTTCCTATACAGTATTGTTACCATTTATACCTTCACTCACAGTCTAGTTCCTATACAGTATCGTTACCATTTACACCTGCACTCACAGTCTAGTTCCTATACAGTATCGTTACGATTTATACCTTCACTCACATAGTCTAGTTCCTATACAGTATCATTACAGTTTATACCTTCACTCACAGTCTAGTTCCTATACAGTATCATTACCATTTATACCTTCACTCACATAGTCTAGTTCCTATACAGTATCATTACCATTTATACCTTCACTCACAGTCTAGTTCCTATACAGTATCATTACAGTTTATACCTTCACTCACAGTCTAGTTCCTATACAGTATCATTACCATTTATACCTTCACTCACAGTTGGCATCCAGACTAATAGAAAACATGCCTCGACATTACCATTATATACTAGACTAGTTTAAATATGTAAATATGTCAATATTTTCACTTCAGTTAAAAGGGTTATAAACTCAGCTTATATTGTATTAAAGCTGCACTGGCTGCAACTAGGAAATTTTCTTGTCATCAAGCATCCAAGGATATATTCGCTAAATTGATTCAATTTCTAAGTAAATACTTTTTCGATTGCATCCATAGGTAGTAACAGGTTTAACTCTTTCAGTGTTAATACCTATATATGGCATTATCGCAAGCCAGAGCACACATTTCTACGTTAATAGTTTGACTTGTCTCACTCGTCACACATTTCTGTTGAAGCAACGACCGGGCCGTAAAGAGGACTGTACTTTACGACGTTGATATATGGTAGTGCTTATTAATTATTCAAAATCTAGGCGCAATTTAGGAAATACACTTTCAGTCACAGTGATCGGCACTGATTCTTTCGCGGCGTGTCTCGAGAACGATTACTTTTTGTATGCAAAAATCCAACCAACACGTTCTTGTAGATGGAGGCACTGATTCTAGGGTACGTACCATAAAATACAAATTCATTACATTTTAATTATGTGTACAGCTACACTCGCGAGTTTACCTGCAGATGATTAAATGCACATGGGGGGGGGGGTGTATCATATTAAAAGTAATGCATTATATTTAACAAAACAGTTTCAAAAAATGGACCAGTTGCAGACACTGTAGCTTTCTCGACTATCTGGACAGGGTTGATTATCGATAACTTGTTGAACTGGTCTATATGCCACAAGTAAGGCAGTAATGTAAAATTATTTTTTTTACTGCTAGAGATCAAATAGCTCGTCTGTATTAATACCTATCCACATGAAGTTTTTATGAAATACTGTATATACCTTGAAGGCGTCCATCGTGTTGGAGGAAGGATGTGAACAAATTGAGGTGATTTTTACTCACAACACAAATGACATCCATTGATGCTTAATATGATAGCCTTGAGGAGAAAGAAAGCTGGTGTTACGAACTATTTATGTCAGTGTAGGACACGAAAACCACTGTTTTCATTCTAAAAAATACATTTATCTGGAGAATTTCTTGAGTAATATGTTTTAAACTATCTGACTTCACACTGGGATCCATATGTTGCATCTTATCTTTGAATTCACGATATGAAATTCACTTTCAAATTGCATTCAACCTCTTGACTACCCTTCATAAGAATGAAAGCATCTACAATTTTAAACCTGACCATTCCTATGTAAGAATGGAAGAGCCCACAATATCAAATCACGTTGACACAGTCTAAGCACACTGGACAGTTTTCATAAAAAGTAAGTCGATGGTTTTCCATTAAAGCGATAACTCTCCTGGCCACACAATAAGTGAATCTGACAAATTTGTATGAGGTATAAATGTCACTTTAGAATATTACTCGAAATTATCTTCAAAAGTAGGTCAACACGATTGTAACGTTCAAAGTTGGTTATGTCAATCAAAATAATTAGAGAGTGCATAACATTTTGACAAAAAATACATGATGTGGAAGAAGAAAAGGAGCAGTGTGGTATAGCGCAATCTAATTACTAATAGGCAGTCTAATGCTCTTGTATCCCGCACTGCACAGTGCAGACGACAAATGAACGAAGTAATTTGAAAGCACTCAGAAATTTTGCGTGACGAAAGAAGGAGATGTTTTCTTGTGTGATTGGTACAGTATAAAAGATAACTACACTAACAAAACATACTTGAATACAGAGGACTGTACTACAGGTGTAGACAAAGAGCTTGCGTAGAATTTACCGGTAAATATTACAAGTGTATTCTTTTGATTTGAGTTTAAAACGTCTTTAGATCGGACTTTTTTTCCTTTTTGCATCCGCTTGTGAAGATAAACGGACACTAAAGGAAGACACTAGTGTGAATGAATCATCTAAATGAATAGATCTGAATAGAAATATAAGCCTATTCAACCTTCACTTTAAGTTGTTGATATGTTCTGTGAATACGATAAACACCTAATCATCTTCTAGCACCTCAGGTGAGGAAGTGTGTGTACGTGTGTATGTATTTTTACCTCATAGATTTTTCTATGGCAAAGACATTCCAATAACGTGATATATAATATGTGTACCCTGTTACTATAGTTCACATCATATGTGCGTCGATCACACCAGTTATTTGATCATTTGCCGCGTTTATAAGATGTAGACATATTATAATACTGGTATTTTGTCCTAATATAAAGCCATATTTGGTAAACAATACGTTTTTACAGGTACGCTCAATTACAATACACATGTAGTAGAATTGAGTGAGGTACATCCAAAGTTCCCAACTTTTTTTTTGCCTCACCCTACTATGTACTTACATTACAAAACTTAAACGTATCTATTGTAAACAGTAACAATTGTGGGTGGGTCAAACCCAATACTTCCCATGTCATAAAGGCAGTTACATCATTTTGTTTTTTTATATTCTGAATGACACATAGATAAAGTTAATTTGAAATTCATTTTTATGTTCTGACTGATTGGTTGTCAAATTAGTTGTGGAATCTACATTTTGAGACACAGCTTGAAATGCGACCACTATACCTTATCGTATACCGAATAGCACTTTGGATCGTTATGAAGTAGGTATAGTGGAAATCAATTTGAATATAGCACAGCGAAAAGGTCGTATTTTGTACAGAAAAGTAAAGTAAATAGAGGGAAGTAATGATTTAACTTACCCAAGAAGAACGGTAGAACCAACGAATAAACGCTGAGATGGTGCATTGGCAGTCTCATCGTGTATTGTGGCTACACTGGATGTTTACTGATACGTAGAAAAAAGAGTATTTCAACCAAGACTTATTAAATATACCTTCAGCTGACCGTACAAATGCCTTGGGGAGCGACTCGCGTGGCCAAATAGGCATATAATCAAATCGACTCGACGATCCCAATTTGCCGCCACATTAAAGTAATTTCATAGCATCAGTTAACTAAGCACAGAGACTCCCTCGAAGAAGAGATGTTTCAAATAGTAAATTTCCAATATAAAACCCACTGAGGCGTCCATACAGTACTAACTAAACTGAGCAAACATTTGAATCAATAATGTTTGACGTGAGGAGGCGGTATTCACCAATCTCACGACCACGAGTTAATTTCAATTTTCAAGTGCAGGTTGACAACCTGATTCTTGGCAGGATACTGAGATTTTTGCATCTGCGACAAAAACATTCCACACTTTGCTTTTGGCGGCTCCACTTGTTCTCTCTCAATCAAGGATGACGGAGTGAATGTCAATAACTACATAGCATATGCCAAAGCAGAACATTACAACTCCCTTTTCTTTTTTCCAGGACCATATGGTCGTTAAATCACTGGCGTGTGACGTCTAAGAAATTGAATGACTGAACGTGTAATCTTCTATAATTCACCAAAATGCCAAAGTGAGAAATAGATTTGACAGATGAAAGAATTATGGTGCCCATGTTACAGGCAGAGTTGTTTGATAGTACAAGTCACGAAACGCTTCAAGTACTTTAAGCCGAGCTAACCTCCCTGGAGAATAATGGTCAGGTCGATAACATTGATAAGTGAACGAGAGTGAGAACATATCTAGGTATGAGTGCCACTTCGGATTTAGTTTTTTACGAACTTTGAGAGAACTAGTGTGTGTGTATGTATATATATGTGTGTGTGTGTATGTATGTGTGTATGTATGTATGTATGTATGTATGTATGTATGTATGTATGTATGTATGTATGTATGTATGTATGTATGTATGTAT